>NW_020272971.1:0-61708 GCF_003268045.1 Sipha flava | reverse complement strand
AGGCACACACGGCTACTACACGACGACTGCTGCTATATTATACTCGTACACCGGTGCCATGTTTATTTAACGACGATGACGTTGACGGTTTTCCGACGCAAAGTAAATATAATATTATAACAGTCGATATAAATATACGCGCGCGGGTGGGACTGTTGTCGTCGCGGTCGTCGTTTTCGTCGGTTTTTTTTTTTTCTTCTCTCTTCGCCCACGCGGGGTCCCCCGATTTTTCCCGGGTCCCCGGGGATCCGCCCCCCCAGGGGCGGTTTTAAGGGGGTGGCTAAGGAGGCATTAGCCCCCCCCCCCTTGAGATTAAGCTATCTATTTTACAAAGCAAACTATTGTTATACATTAATAATTATAATAAAATATCGTCAATGGTCATTAATGAATATGGTACCTATTTTATATATTTTTTTTAAAAATAAATAGCTCACTTTCGTTGTTAATTATATGTTTTTACCTATATTTTAAAATAGTTTCAGATTAAAACTGATGCCAATAATGTAACTTTTTAAACTTTGTTATTATTGTGAAAAAAAATGACTTACTCATGAAGGATTCAAAAACACGTTCTGTAATTTAAAATTTTATATAGATTTAAATAACCAAATTCTAACTAAATTCTTAAACCTCCATTAGCCCCTCTCTCGGTTAGTGCTAAAACCCTCCACTGCGCCTCGCGCCCAAATTTTCCGCACACATCTCCGTCGAACGGACCGTTTTGGCGTTTCATAAAAATTACAAACGTCTCCGAAACGCGTTCACACGTATTTGTTGTACATTACGTTACACAATACGACGCGGTCGGTTTCGATCAGGACCTGTGGGTGGGGCGGGGATATAATGTTTACGTGTACGAGCGCGCGGTGAAACCAATATTTATTTTCTCTACAAGACCCGATGACTTGCGCGAATAACAGGCGCCAGCCGCGGCCCGTCGCCGGAAAGAGAGAAACTGAATTTTCAACAACGAAACCCACATTTAAAGGATACCGGGATAGAGTGTGTGCACGAGTATATATATAAGACAGTACGCGTGTAAGACGTCATCATTACAAACCGATTTCGAGTCTTAGGCTGCCCGTTCAAAGACGCAACAACCGCATTTAATGGCGTAATAGTTTAAGTAGTTTTTCTTTATCTTATTTTATTTTTTTTCGATTTCATACGATACCGATTACCGGAGTTAAGTGGTAGTCGATTACACACGGCACAGCACACTTGATCCGCGTAGTCGGTTTCCGTATCGTAATATAACAACCAGCTTTCAAATCGAATAATTATAGAACACTAATAACAACAGTAGGAAAAAGGTACGTGTTTAACATACCAACAAATATGACGCGGTGTTAAGAACAGAACTGTGTAGGTCACGCGTTATTTATAAATATCCGGGTGTTACGGCGGTGCGTTAACGAGTGCGTTTATGAAACAAATGAAACTCGACTGTGTTACAAAGGAACCAAAATCTGTTTCGATGTACGTACATACGAGTAGGTATGTACGTGAACTAGCGGCGGACGGAAGGAAAATATTGGCGTGAGCTCTTTGCGCAGAGGGGTTGATTGTGACGGATACACGAAATACTGTCAAAGCCCTGCGCGCAAAGCCGCCCGTATTTACTTCCTACGTATATGTAATTTGCGTCGAAAATCCCTCTTCCTCGGTAACACGATACACGGACCGTTCGATTTTTACGCACTACGCGCGACGCGTAAAAAGTGCTAGGGCCCGGGGGTCACTCCCACGGTTCTCACGTAAACGAATTCTACTTCCCCCGAGATCGCGCGCGCACACTAGAAGTCATCGCTCAGTCAGTGTTTAGCGTCGGCGGATGAGGGAGGGTCCCGTGCACTGACGGTCGCCGATAAAAAGATATACACACACGCGTGCGCGCGCGCGCGCGTATAAAGAGTCGTACACGGTTTGTTTTGTTCGCAAGGGTAGACGCGATGCGCGAGTGTGTGTTTTTAGGGTGGTTTCGTTATGGGGAAAAATAAATATCGTATAAAGAACACTAAGAAGCAGTCCGTGTTGTTTTTGGCCGTGCACGGGCGCCTTTTAGCTTTTCGGTCAAGAGGGTCCCGATAAACGCACATACACAGAAATAATAATAATAATAATAAATGTGTACACGTACGTATCGGACGCAGACGCGGCGCCACATTGTTCGCGGCGGGACAAATCGAAATTTACGCGCGTTTGATTTTCACCATGTCCCTCGATTTCGGAGTCCCTTGGACGTACAACGCGCCGAAGACGATCCTCAGACACACGGCGGCGGGCACGACGACGGTGAGAGGGGGGGGCGACCGTATTTTTGCGATGTAGGTGTACACACGTCGCGGGGGTAATTCGATATTTTGTCCGCTGTTGTTTTTCATCCGACCAAGTGTACGCAACAACAATACGTGTTCGCTTTGTCGTGCGCGTTTGATCCGTACTGGACCCGACGTAATACTTCCGGCCGCCGACGTCGCGCCGTCCGTAGGAGAAAACCAGTTTTCCGTATCCCGGCAACTCGCCGCCACCGGCCGTATTATGTTCCCGATAATATTTTTCGCTAGATCCTCCGGGCCAGATAAACAAAACGTACTAGCGCCGTATTGTTCGGGAACGTTGCGCGGTTTTCGCTACCTTCCCCCGTTCGGACCCCGCAAACGATACACGTCCGCCGTACGGAACCAAACCGAAATCTTAATCGTTCCCCGATCTGTACGCCGACTATTGTTCTGCTGTGTGGTGGTGGTGGTGGTGGTGGTGGTGGTCTACTAATGCGTTGCATTGTCGAGAATCAAAAAATTACCTACAACGTAACGCGCTCTCAAAGGTAACCGAAATCGTTTCCTTAGATTCGCGTCATCGATATTATTCCATACGGTTTTGCGATTATTATTGTCATCGGACACCGCAGCCGCAATGAACATCTGAAAACATCCGAATGCGTGTTTGCTGTGGAAACTGCGAGTTATTGGTTTCGGCGCGCATTCGTTGCTACGAAGTAACGTAATCCAATGTATTGTTGTGTGTTACCATGCGCAATACGTATACAATGTTGTTTACCTGCCCATTTAATGTGTACGATCGAAAGAACACTAAACTCGATAAGCGGTATTTATTTTTCAATCGTTGGATTCGTTTCGGAACTTCAGTGTTGCACGTTCACGCGCGCGCTACACAAACAATACGATGAGCGCAACGAAATAACGTTTCATTGGAAAATTCCCATATGGTTTTGAGATCAAAAGAGTTACATTTGGGGGAGTCGTCGAAATTGACTTTGTGCGCTCGGCAAAGGAGAGCAAAATAAATAACCAATTTGTTTCTCCACATAATACTCGTTATTCAAATCAACAATACGCAAGTTCGCGTGCATATTGTTCCCCTCGTATTATTTCAATGTCGATTTTTTTTTTTTTTTTTATATTTCATTTTCTTTATTCTCGTTTTTTTTTTTCCACATTGTCCTTAAATTTGTTCCAAGTCACGAGATCCATCGTCGCGTTTTTTGTCCCCCGGCTAGAGTCAACTTTCCAGTCGAATCGTTTCAAATTCAATATTGCTGATTTAAAAGTATACAGCGTATTATTGTTACACACAACGCGAAAACGATTCCGCCGCCGCGTTTCGAACACGACGCGAAAAGATACGCAGAATCGTTGCAAAAACGGTCTTTCTGCGTGCGCGCATTATTGATTTTAATTTTAGTAGTATTCCCGCTATCTTTCTCTCTTTTTTTCTCTCTCTCTCACTCTTTTAGTCTTCTATATATATATATATAAACTCTCGGAAGCCGTCCGATGATTATATCGGACAGAAATCGACGCACCGCACAACAGCTGCAAGACAATCGAGTGTCCACCCCTATTTGCCGCCAGCCAAAGTATCGTCGAAACAAAGAACACAATCCGTTCGGCTTTCTACAGATATATCTTACCGTACGAACACGGGGTGTCAAAGAGGTCGTGTTGACCAAGACGCTTATTTCTCCATGCCTATACCACGCGACGAGCTATTGCGCAACGCAAAAGAGAGTATAATTATTCCGTGTGTCTTTTTCGTACGACTGTTAACACCCGTAATTACGCCGATTTGTACGTATATATTTTGAATCGTACCGCTTAAGTTAAAGCGGTTTCCGTACGTACAATATCTGCAACGAATACATGTATGTGTGTGTGTGTGTGTTTAATCGAAAAAATAATGTATCATCGATCGTCTAATAAATAAAATCTCGACGTCACACATAAATAATAATAATTATCAAAATTCAAATAACACTACTCCATTCCTACTGGAGGATATATTATACCGACTGCGGAGGAGGTTTCCGACGGTGCACATATAATTATTATGACTTACGAGCAATCGTTTCTTACGGGCTTAATGGAATAATATTACGCGTCCGTGTTTTATTACATAATTCAACAGCAGTGATAATAATGCCATATTTGTTATAATTTTATGCAAATACAATATGTTGCGTTATAATAATATACTGCATGAAAATTATTCCCTATTCAATAATAATAACCGGCTAATGGCATATTGTTACTGCGCGCAACCCCTTGTAGAAGATCATGCGAAGCGTATTAACGTGCTGTGCGCGTGTCGGTTGATACCCGTTCGTGTAAAAGTCATTCCGCACCAAAGTGCACCGCAGATTTAAAATGTTCACTATTTCTCACTTAGGTGATCTCAAAAATTCGCAGTTGGTTTTTTTTTCTTCTCATCAATGCATACTCCGTCGTTTTAAAACTCTCATGTCGAATAGTTAATGATTTTAAATTAAAAGATTTCATCGCGTTACTATAAACGAGTCAAATTGTTTCCCTCTAAAACACATTGTTCACTTTTAATGAGTTTTTTACCTTATTGCCCAAAAGGTTCAGATGGATATTTACCGCATCGATTAACAAATATAATTTCACATTAGTGTTCACGAGGTTTATTTTCGGATAAGGTGGTCCGCCGACCAACCGGTTTTGTTTTGACGGTTCGAGTGAAAAAGAAATATGTATATCTGTTATATTATACAACAATATACGTTTTATACCGGCGTATAGTCGGCACCTATATATCATTTAATTGACAAATTACACGTGCTCCAACGGACTTGGTGAAAATGATTAATACCCCTCAAACGTGTACATATACATCGTAATGACTTAATTTAGAGAAATGTATTTTAACCCGCACGTCCTTAATAATCGAATTTAAAACAGTATCTTGCACACACGATATCGTTTTACGTTTTTTTCTCTCTGAACAACAAAACGACAAAACAGTGTTCACCCAAAACGTGATTTTTAACCCCGTGAGTGTGTACAGTGGCGTAGCAAGGGTATGGTGAACTGTGCCTACGCCAGAGGCACCAAATTGTGCGAAAGTCGCATTTTTATCCTACAACCGAAACAACATTTTTTCATTGTACTCTTTGAAGTACGTAGATGTTGTCTGTTTTTACACACTGCGTATGAATTTAATGATGAAATTATGAAAATAGCGCAAGGCCATTTGAATAAAAAATTTCAAGTAAGGAAATTATCGACGGATTTGCTATTCGTAAAGCGAGAATTGCAAATTTTCATAGTTTAAAATTAACATTGCAATAACTCATAAGTATAAATTGTACGCTTAAAAATATTAGAAAAATCAAAGGTTAAAAGAAATATCGTGACATTAAATTATAATTGTTTAAAAAGCGTTTTTTTTAAGTTGTCCAGGGGCCGGGGGCGTATTTTAGGGGTGACGAAGGGGGCTATCGCCCCCTCCTAAATTCGTATTTAAGGAATCGATTATTCGAGTACGTGAGATATACATTACAATTTGTTTTGATTATTTTATATCGAAATAAAATTACGCGGGGCTGTGAATACTGAACTGGGTTTTCCGTCGGATCCATACTTAGTGAAAAATCAAATAAAACGCAAGCGTAACTTTCAAAACACAGACAGGTGTTAATAAAGAACTACGCGAAAGTCGATTCTAAGTGGATCCGACATTGTATCAAGGAAAAACCATTAATATTAAGGATTCACCCGGTTTAAATATTACCAAAACGTGACTTGTACATTTCGAGGCTGAATCAAAGAAAAAAGTTGATTCGCCCTCTCTCCCCCCCCCCTCTGGAAGTAAGTCTAAATACGGCCCTGCCAGGGGCGCTAGCGAGTCTTCCTACGTTTAAAACATGCACAACGGACGTGGCGTGCTCGCGTTCATTTGCAGAGAAATCGCTTACATATAACATTAGTATTGTTACTGTTATTATCGTTGCTGTTGTACATCGAAGTTGACTAATGATCGGAGTCCGCAGCGCGCGCGCGCACAATAGCTCACATCCGCCCGCCGTAGCGCCGTCACCCGTCGTCGTGCGCGCACGCGGATGAAAATCGAGAACGGTCCGCGGGGTCGGCTGCTAATTCGTTAAACCGTCGTCGACCGACAATAATACATCGGTCCGGGACGCGGGGACGAGGAGAGACGAAAGGAATTCGATTACAATCGGCAATATAATATAATAACCGTATACGTACATGAAACGCGTACGACTTTTATTTTTCCCGCGCGCGCACGACGTCCGTCCGCCGTACGCGCTAAGCGTACCCTCGAGCAAACACTGCGAACCCGTAGTAGTAATCCACTCGCCCGGCGCGCAACGATGTGCAGTGTATTATTTATAAATGTCTACGGCATATACATTGTGTACGCCGAAAATCGACCTGATCAACGGCTGTTTGTATCGTATATATATATCCCTTGTGCGCGGAAATTGGATTTGAATTTCGCGTGCAAACAAATCGCTGTTCGTTTAATTTCCTTCTATACTTTTTTTCTCTCTCTCTCTCTCTCTCTCTCTCTCTCTTTCTCTCTCTCTCGCGCGCGCGCGTTCTTTTGCTTGCCCCAATCCTGTTTATACGATATATATACATACAAAGAAGAGAAAAAAAAAGGGAGTCGCGACCGTTTAAAACGAGACAAAGAAACGAAAGCTCGGCGCGGCCGATAATAATAACGTGCGTAAACCGTTTTACTTTTTTCCCCGTCGCGCTCAAAATATACACCCATATGCGTGTATAATACTGGCGAAGCAACAAGCAGCGTTACCAAAAGAATTTCGCAACATCTACGGAACGATAGAAAAACGGTGCTCGAGGCGCGAGCTTAAGACTGAGATTGCGATTGGAAGAACGCAATGCGTGAAATGTTTTCAACGTAAAGATTCTTCAAACGTTTCGTGAGTTTTCAAAAGGAAACTAAAATCTTAAAACATTAATATTATGGTATTACGGTGCAAGAAGAAAAACAAGATATTGACCAGCAAGTGTATTTGAATGCTTGGTACTAAACTTTAGAGGGGACCGAACAAGTTTCGCCGATAACAAAAACGCTTGTCGAGTTTTCTTGCGATCGTCAGCTATATAATTGTTGTTATTCCACCGTCCACATACTATACGTATTACATTATTATTGTACACGTACCGTGTAGAATGCAAGTGATTTTCACCGGCCATAGACCTTGTGCACATTGGTTTTTTTTAAGGTCTACACTCGCATATTATGATTCCGGCACGCACCGAACGACAAATCGGTCTCACCCGTACGATAACGAGTTGCACACGTGCAGTAGTGTCCGTCCGCTACGCGATAATACTCAGTGCGGTATAATGCACGTCGTATACATATCTATTATAATACTCTGTACAGCTAAATGCCTCGGCTGGTCAATAAACTCCGGTTCGTCGACTACGATTTTTAAACATTTTTGGCGCGCGTATATCGCTCCGACGAATCGGATTTCACGCGCACCGACTCGATGTAAAATACAATCAAATATTCATATTGTTCTGTGCGTACGCCGAAGCAAAAGTCCTCAACGTTGTCGATAGTAGAATAGCGTTTTCAGCGGGTTGCGGTCCTCTCCCTCGTGGCAAACGCAAAACTGACGGGTGACCGATCGGGCCGACGAGCGATTGTTCGTTTGTTCCCGATTATGCGGTGGCATATACGTAATTATACGCACAAAATTCTCACCCGCGAACGTTTGGCGATGTAAATTATAATTTATATAGTTTGCGGCTAGATTTAAGTATATACGACTATAAGAAGCGGTTTACTCGTCTCCCTCGGCTTTATCCGTAACTGTTTTTCTACATGCACTAACGAACACGCATTATTATGAGGAAGCATTTTATCCGGACATCGACTTGCTTGGACATTTGGCAATATTTCAACTGCCAGAAATGACAGTTACCTTTTTTAAAAGCCGAAAATAAATTCGATTTTGATTGCGTCCGCAAGTATATTTATACACGGGCGAAAGCGAATACCGTTTACACTCCAACCTAACTGTGTGCGTTACGTTATACGTACACGGTGACCGCGGTGTGTATTTTTCGTTCGTTTGTAAAATGAAAGCGAAGACGACACGACGGGATTAGATGTGACGTCCGTGAAAACACCGTGAAAACGCGGCGGTAAATGATTGATGATTATTATTATTATTATATGCGCGCGAATGTAGTATAAAAGGGCCTGGAGCGCGCGCGGGAGGATCTGCCGGGAAAACGTGCGACGCGGGTAACGGGAGAACGAGCGCGCGTCGCGCGTGCACCGCTATAATTAGGTTTCTCGAAACGAGCACGCGGACGGCGCACAAAAGAGAGTTTTGTTACAAAGAGAATTGCGTATATTAGATATCATTAGGAGCGCGCAGGGCTACCGGAAAATGAGAAATGTGATCATATACGCGGACGACCTACTGCATATATGTGTGTGTGTGTGTGTGTGTGTGTGTGTAGCTGTTTTCCTTCAACCCCGATTACGTGCAAGTTTTACGTCTCAAAAGAGAGGATTTATCCTGGACGCGGGTTGCAGAGTCCCCGCGTGTACACTACCGCCTGTTTGTACTGCAGTAGCTACGGGTGTCGTATTGTTCACGTTTACCGATTCGTCGGCAGCGGTCTAGTAATCGGTATGAACAACTCGCCTCCGTCTCTAACCTTTTCGTCGTCCTCCTCCTTCTCCGCCTCGACGAAAAACCCAATTATTGGTAATATTATACCACGGAATAAGTGTACTGTGTATAGACGTGTACAGGTTGGAAATGTTGGTGTACGATGTTCAAGTATACTGTTGCTCTCTGTCGAACAACTTCAATCGGTGTTCGGCCGCAGACATGTGGGCACCGCGAGGGATTATTAATTTTCACGCATCTCCCACACACGTGTATACACGCGACGGCGCACCAACGGGATAATGAATTACGTACGTAAAAAAAAAAAAAAAAAAAATGAAAAAAAACTACCTGCACAACGAACCGTTCGGGTTGTGACGACTCAATTATTCCTTGAAGGGTGTCGGCGGGCTGAGCGATGAGCTCGCACGACATCATCACGGACCGCGATTATGTCCGTGGTGGCGGCGCGAGGAAATACGTATTGTACGCTTACGGCCGGGTTGACTGATTGTTGTTCATCAACGGGCGGACATTACCGCACGGTAATATTATTGTTATTACCGAGAGGTGTCGGGATCGCCGTTCGTTATTATTTTTTTAACAGTTTTACACTTTTTTTTTTCCTTCCCTCGCCGTCTGCACGGTAACATCTGTATTCGCCGCCGTCGGGCCCTAATACGGACTCTGAGTAATTTTTCTCTTTGTCACCTCGCGCGCTACTTCGCCCCGTACAACAACATCATTTATCTCATAGCCGCCCCAATCGATGTTTATAACAACAATATATATCCGTAATTATGTTTATACGCGTATGCGCGCGCGGGGCGAACAACGTCGCCCGCGTTTCGACGCTATCGTTCAATTCAAAAAAAAAAAAAAAAACACGAAACGTTGACCGCGCGCGTACGCGCAGATAGCCGGCATCGAGAGTCGGTCACGAAAACCGCGATAGACACGTCCGAAAAACGTACAACGTCGTCAGCGACGAACCGTAGAACCGTCGTAATCGTTCGAACGCGCACATGCATTGGAGCATGATGTTAAATGCATGCAAACCATATTATGTACACGCGTTATTCGAACGTTTACTGATCCACAATGATTACCGTACGCGCCTTGCATGGGCGTATTTAGACTTACTTCTAGGAGGTAGGAGGGGGGGCGACTCAAATTTTTCATTTAGTTCAGGCTCAAAATTTACAAATAACGTTTTTGGTAATATTTTAATCAGGCGAATTCTAAATATTTGGGGGGTTTTTTTTTTAAACCTAATGCCGGATCCGCTTACAATCGACTTTTGTGTAGTTCTTTTTTAACACCTGTCTGTGTTTTGAATGTTACGCTTGTGTTATATTTGATTTTTCACCGAGTATGGACCCGACAAAAAGCCTAATTCATTACATTCAACATTGACCGTAATGTTACCACCGATACTGATAAAATATAATAAATACATCATCATACGCGTCCGTTCGCCGTCGATTATTATATTTCAATATATTTTTCTGTAATTTTTCTTGTCACTCATTCGTATTTTACGACAAACATTTGTGTAGAAAATCAAAATTGTTCGAATTAATTCGATTTCGTTATAAAACGATACACATTAAAAAAAATTTGATATGTGCTTCTCACATATAATCGATTCCTTAAATACGGATTCAGGGGGGGGGGGCGATTGCCTCCTTCGCCACCCCCACCCCCTGAAATACGTCCCTGGCACCTTGTGACGACATTCCTGATCAACTATCGGGAAATGCATGTCCGCGTACAAATCTTCCGCTTTGTGCAGCTGTACGATTTGATAATCGCATGTAACGCTTGTGTGTTTTCATTATCTGCTACGAACATTCGACGAATACTGTGTTCGTATACTGACGTATACGTCTTGTGTATATCATTGCGATTTCGTCCGTACGTGTCAAATACTGTTATATGTACCTACCTAATTGATACGTAAACAGACGTATAAAAAAAAAAAAAAAAATCAATACAACTGATAGTTAGCACTGCAATCGTTCGTTCCGTGCGTGTTGTACTCGTTTTGAATATTATTTAAATATTAAACTGACGGATTTATCGTCATATACTGATTTGATGTTTCAACTGCACAATTTCGATCCATAACAACGTTATAAAGAAGTCATAATGCGCTTTTAAGCAGAACGGAAACGGCTTCCATTTATTTTTATTTTTTCAAGTCGCACACTCGTCATCGTTTGACGAAGAAACGAATTGCATGCGCACATTCGGCACGCAGCAGTAATACGTTTTATAATCATCTTCAGTCACACATAACTCATCCGTACAACCGCACATAACGTAATACGTGTACGTCATTACTGTTGCTGTTTATTACTATTGCTCTGTACATATTTAGGTCATAATGACATTTCATTGGTGTCTGCATATAAATTGTTTCATTTTCCATTGTGTTCATAATACACATGCGCGCGCGGACGTAATACAACACATTTGGTAATACGTAGTACGTCGCCAACCGCGTGCAGTGTATTATCCTCGTGGTACCTTTATTTTCCCGAAAAACTGTATCGTCATTGGACTAACGCGATAGGTACGCATCGTACACATATACATAGGCACTTGAAGTTTACACGATACTTGCTGTAATAATATACTATCAAAAATAATTATAAATACGAGTCATTTTTTTTTTTTTTTTCATTTTTCTCAGGTAGGAAAACTAGTTTTATGACAGCAATAAAATTATTTTGATAAATCATAACCCATTGCGTAACTACATATTATAGCGAATCGCTACGTACGGTAAACGCGTTCTACAACTGAATAAACGCAGTGCGCGATATAATATTAGATATATTTACGATGTACCTTCGTGCCTCGTATGTGCACACTGTACACTCTATAACCGCGCGTGCTTTCACCGCGATAAGCTCGTTCGCACGTACTATTCCGTTTAATGTGTACCCACCACGACGCGTATACGTGTATTACACACACACACACACAAACACACATTCGAAATCGAGAGTGTTCGATATCGTTCGCGTACACTGAATATTATTATTTTTCACTAGGTTTGCTCGCGAACAATTTCAAACGGTGACTGCGCGTATAATTCGTTCTGACGATAATTTACGAATGTGACGACGGCGCCAGCCGTACAAAAAATGATGTTATTTTTATTTCTAGATCGAATACGCGCGCGCGCACGTTTACGCATTACGCGTTGTCGTGTACAACAATTGCGATTGCTTCGCGCGAACGTGTAGTGCGCGCACCCGGCGTATAAAACGTAATATTATTATCGCGTTATCCGGCCGCCCTCGGGGTGCGATAATAATTGTTGTCGTTGCGCCACCGCCGCCGCCGTCGTAATCAGTGTGACGGGGGATGACACAACAGTCACGCCCCTCGTGCACCGGGTTAACGGTCGACCGGGTAGGCCGTATATTTCGTGTGTACGTGCGCGTATATTACGCACGTTTCGTAATACCGCGAACGCGGCGTACCTACTGGTACAACGGGCGCCGTCCCATCGCATCGGTATACCATTTATTTTTCGTGCGGAGGGAAAATAATTGCCACGGAAAAATGTTTACCCGGGAGTGGGTCGCGTATGATAATGTATTGTTGACGATTTGTATGGAGTAGCAAACCTTTAACGTGTACGCGCAACAGATATTGTCGAATGTATTACGCGTACCTATTCCGGTTGTGGGCACGGACCCGTGACGCGTTCGTCGCCATCATGATATTGTGTCGTAACGTTTTGCGTACGTGCACACCGCGCCGCCATTGTGCCGAATTTGCATACAACGGTATTATACTGACGCGCACGTACCGGCGAATAAATATTCTACGTGTGGGCGCGCACACACCGAAACACGTACCTGCGCTTGAAAACAATACGATGCGAACGTACACGCAGATATAATACGTGTACACTGTACACGTAACGCGTGGGTGGGACGCGAGTGAAGGGCGAGAAAATAGTAAAATAAGACGTACATCTACGAATTATGTTACCATATACTCTCTCTATCTCTCTCTCTCTCTCTCTCGTCCTGGTTATGTCAGAGACACCCCCCCCCAAAGGGACCGACGGAACCTACGCCTATAATGCACTCAATAAAAACGTACACATTTTATGTGTGCATATACATGAAGATATGTATAATATTATGTATCGATGTTTCGCCATAGCAACGCCTCGCGGACGTGATACACAGTCATATCGGTCTGTATCATAAAAATTGATTTATGTACACGCGCGTGTAACGAATACGAAAGCTCCGTAAAGGGGAATAGAAACTGCGCGCCGCGAGATTTGGGCGTGACGTTTTCCACATTTTCCTCGCAACGGACACATTGTGCACGGTAAACAATATAACCACTCGTCGATTCGGTGACAAATCGATTTACGACGCGGCCAACAAACTAAAGCGTACACATAATATAGGGCAAGTTTCGAACTTTGTTTTCTTAAATATATATATATATATATATAAATGTACCTAGAGGAAAAGTAAAACGCCAGCGTATACGTGAAGGTTTTACTTTCTCGTTGATGTTTATGTGCGATTAAAATAGTATCTCTATTTCACTTTTACCTGACCAGCATTCGCCACGATTATATGTATCAATTCATTTATGACCTAATTAATCATCGATTTCCACAATTATTATTTCAAATTGGGCTATACATCCAACAGAACCATAGTTAAAATCGGACTACGGGCTAAGGTGACATGGTTTTGAAGACCGAAGTCGCGGGAGAAGAAGAATTGGACTATAATGTCCTCCAGTACATTTTACTAGATCCTCTTTTTTATTTTTTGTACATAAATGTAGAATTTAGAAACTGGAAATTTTTTTTCCTAAAGCCTTTTATCTTTATCAAACTATGTTTGTATAAAGGTTGATTTTTTTTTATACGTCTCGTGATAGATTTAAGAGTGGTGTTATAAAAATCCTATGTTTTAATTGTCAGCTGAACGTCATTACTGTTATAATTTTAATTTTGGTTGTACAATAATTAATTGTAAAGATTCTTGTTACCGTATCACTAGAAAATTTAAAAGATTAATTTATACATATGTGGTGACGTAAACAACGCACCGCGAATCGTCCAAGTTGTTTACAATATTGTCAGTGGATAAGGGGAAATCCCATGTTCTAGAATATGCGATGATTATCTCGTTAAGGTAATTTCGAGAATGTTCTAGACAATCGACGCCGATATATATGTACCGGCTGGTCAGACGCTCATTCAATCAGTCCGTGAGTACAAACTGTGACACACCGTGAATTACACTCCGCGGTATATTCGGCAATTCCTCCGTAATTGTAACGCGTATCGATATTTGTACATATAATATAGTGTATATTTTAATTACATTAAATTGTGAGTGATTTTTATTACTTAAATCCCACACGTATATTAATTTACTTTTGCTAATCATCGTAATTATTATTAAAAAGAGAGATTTTCCGGCTCATGAAATATAAATAAATATATGTTATGTACGTGGTAAAATTTTTATTTTGTGTCAACGAACGATCAGCAAACCGCTGATTGCGTATACGAATAAAGGTATACGCGCTGACGTATATATATTTTTTTATACTACGAGTATGAATAAATGTTGCAGATCGAGTTGTGGGGTCCGAGTTAAATATTGTTAGTGTCAAGTCCGTGAAGTACCATTGTGTACCGTATCCTTAAGTATGATGATACGATTTTGTCGTGCGCGTCCTATTAATCTGTTACGAGGATATGATTTTTTGACGGGGAGTACGTAAAATTGTGAGAAACTACTCGTGCTCCACGTGAAAGGCGCGTGACATTGTAGTTTCTGCGATTAAAAGCGACGCGAGTAAACCGTTTTGAACAACTTTAGTGTAAATTAAAATGAATCGATTTTTTAAGAGTTTTTCGATTTCCTACCCCTCCTTCAAATCGAACACAGTTGTGTACGGTGTGCGTAGCTGCGCAAGTGAACGCGCGCGCGAAAACGGAGCGCGAGAAAAGAATCCGACGGCTGTCGTAGAGCCCCCGAGATCGATTATGCGCTAAAACGCGCGCCGGGAGTTTCACGACACCAAGAATTAAAATCGCTTTCAAAGGCGGCCGCGGATGTACAAGTAATCGCGCGTGCCGATCGCAGAGGGGGGCTTATTGCACGTTTGATGTTTTCTTCGGAAATCCGCGCGCGCAGCAGCCACCGCCGATTAATGGGATTTTCGTCGGTTTCACCAAACACCGCGCGATAATGATGATAATAATAATAATAATAATAATAATGTGTACGCCGTCGCGAACACCGTTTGTAACCGGACGAACCCGACGGAAGGGGTGAAACATCCCCGAAATCGGAATACACACGGGCACGAAACGTATAATTTTCTTACGCGAACCGGGCACGTGTCCCCGAGTCACGACGACGTTCGTAGACGTGCGCGTCAAACGTTTACGTCGAACGCGATGTATTATGCATGATTAGAGCGCGTGCATACGAATAATGAACGAGAACGCGCGAGAACACGTCGTCGACGAGGCCGCGGGAAACGTCCGAATAAACAACGCGGCGCAGACGTAACAATTATTGTTATTACGTGTCGTTCGGTATAAGTACATAGTGCCGGGGCGCAATTAAAATTTGACATTGCAATGGTATGTTTGACAAACACTCGAAACGCGACCCGAGGCGTTGTTCGCCGTACGAATGTTCGTGTGCCGTCGAAGCTCGTCGTCGGGTCGTCGGATGGATTCGACGCGGGTCGTGTCCCTTCCCGGTGACGTAACGTAATACAACGCGTAATGTAACTGTTGGGCGATCCAGGTCTCGGAAAACCGGAGTGCAGAAACCAATTGGACAAATAAAAATCGTTTCTTTTTTCCCGTAAAATTAACTTATTTCGTCGCTTTTGTGCGCCGCTTTCGGATGTACGTTTCGACAACTCGATTTCTGTATTCGTTATTAAAAGTTGTCGAATGAAATACGACGAATAATTAAAAAAAAAAAAAAAAAAAACGAAACAGACCATTTCGATTTTAATTTTGGTTTTAGAGGCCCCCTTGCACCACCACTAAATCTCCGGCGTTGTGCACACCCTACAACGGTTTTATAACCTTCGCGTGTGCTGCGCATGAGCCCCGCTATAATTGACGACAACACCGAACAACGGTAAATTATTTATTAACGACCTGCACTCGCCGTACAGCGTTTTCGATCGCGTTTACATTTTACACTAGTGTTCGACCTGGTCCAACGCGCGTCCGGGATTTTCGTTTTGACAGTTTGGCGAATTTAAAATTACAAGGGTAAATTCTTCATTAGATTGATATAAAATAATAAATATCTTTAATTTAATGCGTATATATTGAATTTATCGTTTTTTCATAGTCGCCCATTGTAATTATGTAGTGTTTAAATACATTGGCTGCAGTTAAGAATAATCAGATGGAAATACTCGTCCCAATTGACCTGGTAGGTTATAAAAATAATAAAATACACAAAAATAAGTTAAAGACGAGTTAAATACTTTTAATACTTATGAATATTTAGAAAAATAGTCAATTTACGATCAAATTATAATTTATTTCTTATTTCATAATTAATAATAAGTGACATAGAAACAGCGATGTAGAGACGGAAAAGGTTGTCATATGTGAGAAGTAATATTAAATATATATAAATTTAAATAAAATTTTGTGGATAGGTACAATATAATCTCTTCATTTGAAGTTAAATAACACATAAATCGTATGAATACGTGATTTATCGTTACATTATAATTGGCTTATAATCCAAATTAATGTTAATTGGCGAAAAAATTTCAACGATATTAAACCCAACACTATCGCGTAGGTATACAGTGCATACATATACTCAAGTACACTTGTGTTTACCTGTAAATCTACTAATTTACCGCCCTAGGATAGACATGCGCGAGGCAGACCACCTAGAATACGAGTATGTCAGCTTAGTTAAAACAGATATACGTGTGGGTATTATATACAAAAGATGTTAATACATAAATATTTACGGCGATTTTTAATTTTTATTTGCACATTAAACCTTACACAGTACCTATTTACATATCACACAAAGTCGTGAGTGCAAACCATTGTATAAGAGCAATAGAGGAGAAATTATAAGCGAAAGAAATATTAATTATCATCAAATTACTTTATGATTTCTTAAAAACATTAAAAACATTTGTCTTCAGATATTGTCAACAATTACTATTTTTTATTTAAAAAGTCAATTGAAGCCGTTAACTAAGAAATGCGTAACACGACCACTATACCTCACCCACGTCATAGATACAACTGAGGAGTTAGAGAAACTGTTACTCTAGTATCTTCAAAACCAACCACCACCCATAAATGTCTAAAAGTTAATAAGGGTAAATCGTGTTCGTATAAAACGAGTCCTCGCGTGCGCATTTATTTCGTAAAGTTATAAACGAACGAAAACGATCTCGAGGACAGCGGCAAACTTCTAGGACGCTCGTGGCAAGCCGGTTAAAAACCACTGCAGTTATGTTCATACATAAATATGCATATATTAATCCAATACACCGAGCAAAGTGACTGTATAACTTTAGCGTGTAGACGTAAGACGTTAAACGTAACCGGTTCGAGCGGGCTGCGGGTGAACCATGAATGGGAAAAAAACCGTTTAATATTGTGTACGTACGCTGCAGTCGGGATGTATTATAATAGACGGAGGCAAAGAAAAAAGGAAAAAAAAAAGAACAAAAATATAAAATTCGTCGAGCACGTTATAAAAATGTTATATCGTGAAAACGATGCGCGTACGAGACACGGTCCACCGGTAACAGCGAACGACAGTACCGGGTACGTTGTAAAGACGATACCGCGAGCGATCGTCGGCTAATATTATGATAATACATAACTCGTATGCAATAGTATCGTATGACAGAACGTGCGGTCGCGGGCAATCCATGTGCCGTAAAAGAGAAAGAGATAACTAAAATATACACAGACTATATTCGATGATGATTTTTTTTCCCCCTAATTCCGAACGATGTGTTTTATTCATTATATTATTTCCCTCCGGTTAGTATAAAGTCCGCACCGGTGGTAAGTTACGTGTCCATTATCCGTAAATGTAAATACATAATACACGTCTGCGAGCACCGACTATGCGGTGCCGCACCGAGCTGACCGCAAACCAGGTGACCCGATTGCGCGCACGCGTGTGTATACCTGAACCGCGGTACAAGCGTACACGTGTGTGTAACCCGAAACGCCGCCAACAGAAACTCGGTGCCGCTGCTGTTGCCGGACCCGCGCATTGAAAGCGGTCGCCCGCAACGGAAGTCTGCGGCCGCAACAATCTGCCGGCCGTTCGTTTTCTTTTTTCTCTTTCTTCTCATTTTTTTTTTTTTCGTCGGGTCGGTCGTAATACGTATTATTTTTAGGTACGCGCGTGTCCGGGACCGCAGCATGTCATAGGAACTCGTCGCGATTTAAAACGTTGTTAGCGCAGCGCGTCGACACGATACTATTGTGCGTCTGTAGGTGAAGGGCCGCTGTTACGTTTCGATTTCGGATAGGAGATGGTACGATAAGAAAGAAAAAAATAAAAAAATAAATGAAACACGAGTGTATAACGTATACATATATATTTAGTGCTGTGACGTACATGTGTATTATACGGTGCCTTTTGGCTCATGTTCAATGTTCATCAATGTTAATCGATTGTTAAATAATACTTTCACGAGGTACGTTTAGGGTACGTTTAATGTAAGTATTAGAAACACGCTGGACATCCATATGAGAATACCTATACTTGTATAACTAACAAAGAAAAAAAACTGACGCTATCAGCGAGAGAATGCTTTTTATCCAGCAGCTTCTGTTGGTACTCGTCGAGGAAACCGACGAAACTTGTGGGTTTCGTGTCGAAATTATTTTTATAATCACGGACCCTAAGAAACGATGGTAAAAAGTCCGTGGCGCTGTCCAACGGATGTTTCGATGACGATAAGATAAGACTAGATAAGAGCCAACAGGTCGAAAATAGTCTACGCCTGCCATAAAAAGATGTCTGTAAACAGAAGCGTTTCGCTGTAACGCTATACCACGTGTAGCTGACGTTACTCAAGGCGATTTTTGAAGTAATCCTTTTTTTTTTCATTCCTAGGTATCCATACATTGAAATGGATATGATTTTCGATTACAATCAATACAATATATTATTATGTAATGAAAAATGAATAAATTGTTCGGAACGGACAATCTTGCGACGACATAATATCATTCAGCCATATGTCCCCGGTGTATTTCGCATCGAAAATCCGTTGCGAGCGCAACGGTTTTTTTAAACGCTTTAATCCCCATAAATTGATCCATAAGTTGATCCAGCAACGTATTGGCGAGTCGTGCGCTAAAAAGGACGGGGTTTCGACGGATTTTTAAGGGCACAACCTGGGCAACTGGTCCGGGGGGTACGGATTATTGTTGTAGGACAGTGTAACGCGATATACGTGTAATATACATCTATGCGCACACGATTAAATGTGCTTGCGCTTCTACGCGTATACACATACATATATTATCAACCCCTATACGCGTATTGTGCGCAGGTACGTACGCGGTATCGTTTTCACGTGGACGTCGGACGACTCGGGGCGAAGGGTTCGGCACAGCGTGCAGGCCGCGTTCTCCTCCGGCCGCGGCTAATTACCGGACCGCCGCCGCCGACCAAGACGAAAAGAAACCCGCGCGGATTGTACGCGGAAGCCCCGAGGACGCCCGCTGCGCGATTGCGCACGTAAAAACGTACACGGACCGGCCCAGAACAATGGAAATGTATGCGGTAGTCGAACGGTATATCAAAAAAAAAAAAAAACCGTATACGCGTACGGCTGGCCCAGGTGACGCGAAGCAACTGCAGGACCCGTTGAAATGTACACCTATTAACATGTACGGGTGTATACGTGTGTGCGCGCCGACAACGGTATCGTTGAAACGCTCGGTCGTTCGAGAAACGTGAGCACGATGAACAGGAACGGAATAAACGGTGCACTATAACTAGAGTTAGAATGTTGATGACCTAAAAAACACACGAAAATTCTCTAAAAAAAAAAATGCAAAAAATTACCTTAAAAATGATCTAAAAAATTAATTAAGTACGCGAAAAAAAATTTATTTATAAATAATAATTTTTATTAGAGATATGCGTGCGATAATGGGTGTAATAGTTATTCAAATTATGAATTATAATTTACAATATTAACAAACAATAGTATACATTTGCATGTTAAGCAATACATAAAATTAATAGTTATTAAATTTGTTTCCAAACTTGAGTTTAACACTTCCTCTAAAATCTAAAATTTGAGAAAAATGTCTCGCATTTTACAAAAACTACAAAAAATGACTTAAAAGATGAAACAAATGACTTAATGTTGAAAAATGACGGAAAAAAAAAAAAAAAAAAAAAAAAAATGCCTAAAATGCGAAAAAAATGGAGAATAAAATTAGAGTATTCTGCATCAATGGAACACGAAACAAATTTTTAGCTAGGATAGCATTGCATAGAATCAAAAGAAAACAAATGCAAAAGTCATCAACATCCCAACTCTAACTATAACATTGCGCGACCACTGTCCAATGCGTAATATCGCCGCGCAAATTATTCGGAAATATCATGCGGCGTCATGACGGTGTTCACGCGCGGGACAACGGAGTGCTGTACAATCACGAACGCTAACCAACTGCTACGCGGTATTAGCGTGCAGTTCCCGAAAATCCGATCCACTGCGAATGGTTCGAACGCACAAACGACTTTTGGGCATGAAAATATTTAGACGTGCATTGGTTTTATATTCCACTCCACCGTTGTTTAATACGTTTTCCAAACTGTAGCACTTGCAACCAGGGCCGTTCAGAGGTGGGGGGGGGGCAACGGGACCTTAGGCCCCATTGTTGGAATATTTTTTTAGGGGGCCCCATAAAGTCTTGATCAATAATAAAGCCTCGATTACACTGAGCAATTTTGCACACTGCGTGTCGGCGATTAAAGTCGCGCGCGTGTGAGCGTGCACCGACGTCCGATTACGTTGAGTCATTGAATTATAAATAACACGAATAATATTCAATTCTATTATGTGAGTGTGTAAATGCAGTACACGAATTCAAATGAGTTTGATTGGCTGAGGATTGCAAGAATTTTGTTACCCTCGGAGAGTGTTTTGTTTATCATATCTTATTATTACGGTCGAAGGGCCTCCAAATCGATTTGCTCCTGGCCCCAAAAAAACCTCGGGACGGCCCTGCTCGCAACGTGTTCATTATTCGTCAAGGTCGGAAACGATTTACCATATTACAGAACACGATACACAACCGCGATGTCATCAGAATACAGTCGTCGAAAAACCGCGTACGCGTCGCCGGACGCTGTATTACATTTATGTAAATAATACACGGACGGGAGTATTATAGCCGACATACGATCACCGAGGTGTTAGCGTATGGTCGTTTTTGTTATCGTATTTTTTTTTCTCTCGTTTTTTCGGCCGTACGTAAGCACTGCCATAAAGCAGTGGCAAAGCAGTATCCTCGCGACCCGTTACCGTTGTACAAAAGCGCTATGTTTAGAAACGTTAATTTTCCTTTTTTTTCATTTTATTTTTCTTTTTTCCATCCGGGCGCGCTGTCAGGGCGATATTAAAAAAACGTTTTCGTACGCGTATGTTTACGCAAACACGCACACGTCTGAACAGGGACGAGACACCCGTAGCGCAGTGTGTTCGCCCACCAACGACGGTTTGTCAATGGAGACGCGACGATATGCACTCAGCGCCCTTTTCCGCGGGCACGCTCGCACGCGCATACCCGTCGAGTGTGTGTATATTTTGACATAACACATCTGTCACCGAATAAGACGTCGAATAAGTCTTCTCCCCCCCACCACCTCCATCCCCCGTCAACGTACCGTGTCTACTTCGTACACGTCGTCGTCGTCCAAAACCATCGGTGTAGAAATACACACACATTAGATGTATATTATATACGTATATACAGATACGTCGCTTTTTACGAAACCAACTTCCATTCCACGCACTCAGGTCGTATCGATCATAGTTTGTAAGCAACGCGGTCGGTTTTGAGGTCCGCGATGGACTTACGAATCCCCGAGCGGTTCGCACAGCTTTGACTCCGACAGGAATATAAAATATGTTGTAAAGGGCAAAAAGTGCAAACGACAGTCACTAAACCTATACAACACGCGTGATTCTGCAGCATAGCGCAGGGATGGACATCTTAAAACGACTATAGGGCCAATTTATAGAATTTCAAAATGTGGCGGGTCGAAGCAAAGAAAGAGAAGAAGAAACAGTTCATCGAAATTGACAATTAGCATTTGTTACGCATAATTCAGTTTTACGGCTGTACCAATACGATCAAATAAGTACCCAAAATACCTGTAGCTAAATACGTTGGCTATGCCTATATGGTCGTACATACTCGTATATTACGTTTAGACATTTAATGATTTGGCTGCGGTTCAATACCAAATATGAATGTAATATCTACGTTTTACGATCGACATAATAAAACGAATAAAAGCCGATGACGTATGAAGTAATTTAAAAACGTAGTTGCCCGTCCCGGACGGTAGTGAAATTCAGGGGCGGATTTATTAAGGCGATCGCTCTCCCTCCCCCTACCTTTAGGGATGTTTTTTTAACATAGATTTATTTAATATTACCGACACAGGTATATGAAGTCGTACACGTGTAACAATAATAATATTCCTATTCGCCTGCCCTCCTCCACCCGTAAACGAAGTTCAGGTTCGCCCCCGCAAGTTACGGTTCCGTCAAGAGCGCATGACGGAAAAAACATTATGCATTTTAGACATTATTTTCAATGATTGCTCTAATTAGTATGATGATTTTGTGAACTGGATAAACGACGTTGACCGTTGCAATTTCAAAACATTTAAATGCGATATTTTCGTTTTCGCGCTCTCCCAGGAATTGCGCCCGGGGCGTAGGCACCTATCGGCACCCCCCTTGCAACGGTTGCCTCGTCGTCAACAAAATCACGATTTAAGATATTTCCGTTGCCGTCGTGTTGCTAATCATAGTTAGCGCAAGCGTTGTGTGTTCCAGGTGCGCGCGGTCGCGGTCGCCACAGGTTGCGTGCGTGCGCGTGCGCGAGCGTGTTGGGTTACGACGACTTCGCGGCGAACCGCTCGAGACACAAAGCCAACCGGTTCTCTCTTTCGGTTTTTTTTTTCTTCTTCTTCTTCTTCTTCTTTCCGCGACCAACGGCGCGCGGATCCGATACAAATACAATATCGTTGCGTTACCGTATGTCGTCGTCCGCCGTCGCGGCATAATGGGAAACCGGGAATCAATGAGCCGTGTAAACGGGATAAACTCGTTGCGTGCGCGCGCGTCGCGTAACCGGATACCCGGTCGGACGGTCGCGGCGACAGCAGCAGCGGCAGCAACGGCCCCGGCGACACGACTTGTGCGCGGCTGCACGTGCACGCGCAACATGTTTGCACGCCCCCTCCCCCTCCCCGCGCGCGGCCGGTGGGTCTCGCGAACACTGTCGTGCTGCCGTTATGTCGCCTCCGTCGCGTTACCGACCGGCTGACCGCGCGCGCGCGCGAGCGACATACGGACACCGACGTCGCCCGTAACCGTATACGCCTGAGCTCGGCCCCTGCGAGCCGCTCAACGTTCCGGGATCGACGCGACGGAAACGCGGACGCGAACACGGTACAACCGTACGCCCGTTAGCGTCGATGTATTGCAACGCGGTTCGAATCCTTACGGGAGACCCGTCAACCTAACCACGGCCGCCACACGATATTCTACTTGGACCCAAGGAAGACACCCCTCGGGTTCAGACACGGATCTAGACTTATGCGCTCACCAAAAAATTGTAAATACGATTGTATATTATTAATTGTACGTGTTAAACTTAAATGATGTCGTAAAAATACTTGGTGTATTGACCCGCGATTAAATTAATAAATAAAAATAAAGAATTCTTACGGTCGCGTCTTGCAGACGTCGGGCGACTTTGTTGTTCGGGACAAAGTTGACCGGCGACTTATCCCAACATTCCGGTAAATCTATTACGAAGACTGCACTTACCCGTGAACCAGTTGATATCACGGGACCCTAAGAGTGAACTTGAGGATATCTTTTGAATCAACGCTATGAACCGACAAACGTTTATTTTCTCTTTCCTCTCCCTCGTCCGCGATATTCACTATTGAAAGGTGTTCCTCGTCGGCAGTGGCGTGGCAAACATATTTCAAACCCTATGCAAAGCATTTAAACAATGACCCACCCCTCCCCTTACTGCTTGAATTGTACTACATATAGGATTTTCCTTAATTCCTTTTAAACACCATATGTGCATTTGAAATTATTTTTCAATTGCCACGCGATTAGCCAATTAGTTTAATTATTTGAATAATATTTGTTCACAAATACATGAGCCGAAAGATAGAGATTGTAAAATTTCAACAAAGTAAAATAACAAAACAAACTTTAAAACCATGACGAAAAATACGTTGCTACACTTATGATTTCGATTGTAAAGTGACGATTCCCTGGTTGGTCAACGCCAACAAAACGGAAAGAGACGCGTCTAAAGTGCCTTTTCGGGTCGTCCAGGTGGATTTCATACCGTGTAGATCGCGGTTCGGAAGGAGAAGTATCGTTTTCGTTGCGAGTACACCTACCCCGCTCGTAGTACGTGTCGAATATGTGATCCAAAAGTTTTAAGTTAGACAAAAGCTTCTTCGACCTCCCCTCCCTTAACGTTTGCTTAAGTCTGGCACTACTGAACGCGAGACTTACACGATACTTTGATTCATACCTATATAATAAGTATGTATACGAATATCGCGTTTTTATAAGATTTCTCGTGCCACGTTTTTTCTTTCGATTTTCTTTTTTTTTTTTTTACGCGGCCCTAGTCCGTATAATAATGCGCATATATTATGGAATAAACAAGTTTATGTAGATTACCGTGTAATACTATACACCGGTAGATTAAATACGTACCTTACCTACATACACAGTGCACACACGCATCGCGCCGGAGACATCGATACACGCGCGCGCACCGCGTATACACTTGTATAGTATTTGGTACACCAAATATATACCGGCAGACCAGTTACCAACGCGTAAATCGGTCAAAAATAAACCGTACACAATAAAACGTCGAAACATATTCTGTTCAAACCGGACGAAATAAATGTACGGAACGTGTATATTATGGTTTTTTATTCATAAAAAAAAAAATAAAAAAAAAATAGGGTGTGTTTAATGTTTTCCCTTTTGCTGTCGCCGACAAACGTTGTATAGGATATATAATATTACATATCACAAGAAATAATATTTGACCGTTTATAATAATATTAATAAATATACATATTGACTATCAAGGTATTTTAATATTATTATTGTTACGCGCGTACGGTGATCGATTAACTGGGCATTGAATCTCTAATTATTATTAGTCGAAAGACTTAAAATTAAACAGACATTCAATTAATGTCCTCGATGAATTCTGAAATCTTTGCAATCTCACATCAATATACTTATAGCATGACGATATGTCAGATATCACACGCAAACAATGCTTATAGTCGGTGGCTGCAGAAATGTTTTCAGGTTTTTAGCACCCGGTTTTTATTGCATGTCAGTTGGAGTGAGATGGTGTTATAACGAAAAAAAATAACTACTATAAATCAGCGTGTACGATCGAGAATTAATTAAGTTTCAAATTTGTTTTACTATAATTATATTTTAGATTGAATTATGCGTTTCGGAACAATATATTTTAAATATACGAAGCGTATACAGTCCCGTATGAAACGTTTATCTCGTTTTCAAAATGTACGTTCTTTGTGTGTACACGTACATACGCATGTAATAGATGCACAAAAGAATATAATTCGATATCGTTGACATTACGCAAAAAGGGTTAACGCGTAAATAATAGTTGCTAGAGGATGTGTATCGTTATTATACCACCTATGCCGCCCTATTACGTGTACACGAAATATTATAAAGAATTGTTATTTTTTTTTTTTTTGATCTAATCGCATTTTGGGATAGAAATTTTTCGCGTATTGTACTATACGACGATATATATATATATATACACGAGTATATTATAAATGTACATAGATTCGTTTATGTGTGTCAGGACTATAATATACACATGTACGCGTATTATTCTCATTATTATTATTATTATAGTACGCGCGTTCACATGTTCTCGATAATGGTTCGCAAAATTTGACACCCGAGGACAGCTGCTACCGCGCCGCGCCACCGCCGTTTGATCCGTCGTGATAACGCGCGCACGTTCGGGCATCACCGCGGACAATGGCCTAGGCAAAAATTACAGGGTACGCACCGTAACACATATTATATCGTTTTTGCTCTCGTCCCCGTCGTGTGCGCACATTTACATTATACGTGCAACGTTTTCACAGACTATTATTACCACCGATACGCGCGTATTATTTTGTACCGATCTCGTATCGCAATAATGCACATATTACACGCGGTTTTGTACACCGACGGCCCACTCCCTACACCAAAGCGTCATCTATACGGATGGGAAATTTATTTTACCATGTTTTTTTTCCCCCCGTCGAAAACGTTGTTGGCATCTGAACGTAATAACACGTGTCTTGTACAAGCCAAGACGACCGTCCAAACAAATACATACATAAATACGCGCGTGAAATCAATATAGGTCCAGAAACGACGCGAAGAGTGGTGTACATATATTTTCTATACACACACACACACACACACACGTGTATATAACATTCGTGTGTGCGTTTGACGGCCGATGGGGTATAAATATTTGTATACACGTATATAAGACAAAAGTGAGCGCAAACGCATAATATACATACACGCGGTATTGAATGTCATCGTCGCGCGTACACGTATATTTATATATGAATTGTATAAGAGAAATAATATGTATTACATATAGTCGATTCTCACGGTCGTCATTCGTCAAAAATGTGTCCTCTTTCGGGCCGCCTGCTTCTGTTTGTTTTCCGTCGGTCCATCGTCGTGTGCATGTGTACTACACACTCAGACCGTGTATTATGCGTACAAGTGTACACTTGTATACGTGTGTGCGTGTGCGTGTGTCATACATGACGTACACACACACACACACACACACCCACGCGTATACACGAAAACCGTCAACGAAAATACAATATTATTCGGTGTGTTTATAGGAGAAAGAGGAGGTATATCCAAACATTGCGGGTAATATAATATGTATATATACATTCGTTTTCCTGCCGAACTCACGTGGGTAAACAAGTATTATATTTGTATAAATAATACGCGGTCATAACTAGGGCCAGGATTTTAATGCATTTTCTTCCCGCCCACCCCTCCCGCGGATTTATTTAAAAGCAACTTTACGAACGCAGTTTGTACATTTAAGGGACGTATAGCATGTATGTATACCGATATTACACGCGTACCGCGATAAATTACTATTTAATCATATATATTATACATTACTCCATTTAAAACTATTTTCCACCGGGGTTCGGACCGTTATAGCAAATATATCCACGGAAAACACTTATCGCGTTGGAACGACAAGACGTGTAATTGTTATAATACACTCGTGTCCGGCGATTTGTACGCGAAACGTAGGCGTACAGTTGTAGAGAATAAAATTTGTGGTAAAAAAATAGTGTAGGTACATTGTATTATGTACGCAACGTGTGCCGTACACCGAAACGGTCGTCACGCGTACGCGACGGTATTACGATTTCGGGACCTAATTTGTTTTTCTCTTCTCCTTCGAGCTCTTTATTATCCGTGTACGGGAACGTACGCAACAAATTAGCGTCCGAAAAAGAGAGAGAAAAAAAAAACGTACGAACGAAACGTACGACTACAATAACAATAAAAAACGACGGGCGCGCGCGTGCGTGTATTCAAAAACGACTCGTGACGGTCGTAAATCACGAGGAGAACCGCACACGGGCGCGCGCGCGCGCGATCGCGTACACTGGTCCCGCGACACGGTGCGGGCGCGCGCGCGTGAGCGTATTAATATGTAACGCGTACGGAACAGGTAACGGCCGTGCGAGAGAGTTAACGATAAAACGCGACAGCTGCGTAAATCGATCGCGTAAAACGACACACGTGCAACGACGGCGTAACAATACGGAACGCATCAATTATGTGTTACGCGCGTACCGGGTTATTAGTTGTACCGGTGTTTATTATATTGCGTTCGACCGCGTCGTCCGGGACGTTGTTGAGGACGCGAGACGCGTTCCGCGCGTGCAATAAGCCGGGCAATAGGTGACGTTTACGGCGGGACGTGCGCGGGCACGTTCTGCCGTGCAGATGACCGTCGAGCGAAAAAGTGCATGAAACGTGCGCGCCAAAAAAAAAAACTACAGCAACAACGGATTCTCGCGGCCGTACGTCCGCCAACACGACTTCGGGTGGATTCGGCGCGACGGGCAACGTCCGTTTCCCCGTACAACCTTGCGACGGAGAAATTCGACCGTTCGCGCGTACGGTTCTTAGTGCGCTGCTCATGACCGGGTTAAGGCTGAACGACGCGCGCCCGAAGCCGAAATGCCAACTGCCACCCCCCCCCCTTTCCGTACAACGACCCGTAATATCATTTTACTTGGAGAAAAAAAAATGTTGTTCGTGAATAGAAATACGGAAAAATGATGCACCGTACTCGACTTAAACCCATACGATTGTATATCATTTGTTATCGTGAATTTTTTTTTTTTTTTTTAATCACGAACGAGTCGCGACGACTCGACGCGATCCCGATTGAACGATAACAAATATTTAAGAATCATAGCAACATATATGATAAAACATTCTACGCTAAACCATAGTAAATATACTTAAAACATGCTTGTATTATTCTAATACACGGCTAAACGAAACGACCATAATTATTAACAATATTTCAATACAAAGTTATAGGCATTTCACATTAAAAAATAAATAATAATAATATTACTGACGTTTATGTGCAAAATTGTAAAAAAAAACAATTTTTGCGCTCCCCTGAAAATAGCGCCCTAGGCGACCGTCTGAGGTCACCTTACTGGCCCTGGTTATAATTAGGGAACGGATTTTAATTTAGTATAAAATTAAAAATATTTAAACATATTGAAAATAAGATAGAATTCACTATAATTTATAAATAATACATAATACAAATTAAACATTTTTATTCTGAATCATCAAAATAGTTTTCGTGGAGTAAAGAGTTAGAAATGACTTATAATTTAAGATTTTCAAATTTAAAATTACGGTGATTCGATCTTATTATTGCTTTATATCGGCTAAATGACCTTTCCACATCAATAGAAGTGATAGGTGAATATTTCACACACGTTAATTAATTCGGATTGTAATCTATTTCTAAATTTTTTTTGGGAATTTTGTATAATAGTATACACTTACCGAAGTTACAATATTAAATCATGGTGTTTTCCCATTATATTTTGAAATTTTGAATTAGTTAAAACTCTAATTTCTCTAGGAACACGTCCATTAGCTTTATGGCATTATCAACTATTTCTAGTCTCTCGGTTAATGTCATTTTAGAAGTTTCTCATTTTGAAATAGTATTAACTAAAAATCCAAAATTAAAGGAAATAAATGCTGCATTTGTCTGCAAGTTTTTACGTTTCATGAGTTCAATAGCTTTTTTATTACAATTACAGGATCGGATTCTAAATTTAAAACAACGTTTTTAATTTTTTCAAAGTTATTCGAATAATTTAAAACAGCTGATAGCCACGTACCCCATCGAGTTATAATATTATACAATATAATATAATATACATTATAAAATAGGCTCAGGAGAGAGGGTTTAATTTGGATACAGATATTTATATGTTTGTATATGACTTGGCGCTTTTAAAAATATTTTTTTTAAGTATGTTTTCGTCCATCGTAAAATACTAAAATAAAAACGGAAATTCTGCAATAATACAGATTACCTACGTATATATATTTGTAAAATATTTAATTATTATTTATTTATTTACAAATTATTTAAAAACATTGAATTATTCTAAAATATTTAAAATAAAATTAGCATCAGGTCATTCAAGATTAAATAAAACGTACACATATGTCAAAAACTTTCCAATGTTATAACTACATAAAAATATTTATTTAAATTAAAATCCGTTCTTTAGGTGTAACGCTGTGTCTGATGTGCAGAACACATATAATATATCATCGTTTGCGGGCGCGAAAAATTAAACGGTAGCCATCATCTGTATCTCCGTCAAGCGTTTCGTCGTTTCTCCGAACAACGGCAGTTTAAATCGTGTTTACGACTTTGTCCCGTCGTCCGACAATCAACTATCGTTATTGCCGTTGTACGATTGTGCACCACACTAACCCTGACAGGACTGTGTAAACGAGCGCAATCGATGTATGATGAATTTTTGATCGACGACGTGCGTTAGGCAACTGTCGAGATATAATAAGGTACGGACAAGAGATCGGACGAAACACGCGTACTCACACCAGTGTCATATATAAGGGTAGGAGGCCTAGTGGACTACAGCCCCCTTCCCGAAATGTTTTAAAAAACTTAAAAATTATCTTAGTTAGTAATTCTTAGATAGCAGTGGTAATTTTACTCTGTCCGTAGTAGCCCCTCTCGAAAATATTTTCTGTTTACGCCACTGGCTCACACGATCGTTCGTTCGTCGCGAACTGAATACACCCGTCTCGACGGCGAACGCGTTTTTCTGGAAATAACGCTATTGTTTTTGTTCGCACTACGGACGCAGGCCCGTCGTAAGATATTTTCCTCCCTAAAGCGAAAATTTTAATGCTGCTCTTAAGATACAAATTAAATAGTTACATGCAAAATATTGCGATTAAAATTTTTTTATAAATGTATTGATTCGATTGATTTAAGTTGCTGTCTTTTTTGGAAATTTAATATTACAATTTGCCGCCTCAATTTCTTTAAAATGACATGCCGCCCTAAAGCAACGCATGGCTTGCTTGTACCCTAGCGACGGGACTGGACGGACGACAACGATTTGCCGGCCACTATTGTGCGGGGGAAAAAATTCAACACTTCGCGGACGATGCGCGCGAGCACGGTCCTCACCCGGTACACCCATTGATCGAATCAACATCATAATACGAGCGCGCATACGCCTACCGTGTGTGCAATACGACGTTAATTATGGAAAGCGAATGCGCGCCTGTGCAGGTAATGAGGAAGAAACGGGTTGAGCGTAATTTGTACACGTCCCCGACACGTCGCACGAAACGTGCGTGTACATAATAAGTAACAATAATAATGATAATAAGACCTGCGAGAAGCTGCTAATGCGCAACAACGAATGATATTATACATCAATCGAGGGATAATTAATAGATGGATCATTCGTTTTGTGACTCTGTACTTTTTTTCTTTACACCCGATCATCGAGCAGCACAGTTCGCGGTCGCACTACGTATATACAGCACTTGTATTTGTACGCTTATACAGGTATACCTGTACACCGTAAGGATATGATATACATCAAGACAGCGGTTGTCTACTTAGAGTCCGTAGACGACTGGACGGTGTGTTGCGAGGCGGGAACGCGCGTGAAAACATACAATAATAGATAGGTACTAAATGTACCGCGGTAACGTCGGTCAATCATTCATTCGAAGCGTATGTGTTGCGAGCATAATGCATAAGTACCCGACGTTGGATAGATATTTTTATTTGATCGGACTACAATTATTACCAATGACCGATGCGGCGTGCGTATATGTAGGTTGAGCAGTTCAATAATACGTAATGTACAGCGGTGTTCAATTTATGCGTATTATTTATATTTATACCAAAACAATTGTATTGTGTACACGTAGAAACAGTGGCATATTGTAGGCGTGTACGTGCTCAGCATACACTTCAAAATCAGTTGCTATTAAACAGGTATTCATTGTTTTCATTTCTTTGCACGGTAAAAATAATAAGTTTTCAATACTGTTATAACTTGGTGCGGTTAAAATTTAAAACCCGATTGAGATACGGTTTTTGTTTGGAAAACTATAAGTGCTAGTCATCGTTTTGACTATGTGACGTAACTACCGATAATACCCAATAATAGTTTTTATAAATTCATACACTGCAGTATACAGTGCACGCAGTATGTATTTTGTCGTTTGCATTCTCGCGTAGTAGAAAAATATGTTTTCAATTAGAAATGTCTTATCGACGATACAGAAAAAAAAACAGGTAAATTTCATTGCATTACACTCATAATACTCGAGTATGCATATACCTATACGCTATCGGTTATTCGACCGCGTATACAGGTTTTTTGTGCCTATGTATTTTGAATTGTTCATTCACTGCAGATTATGATATAAATAATGTATATATTATTAACCCAAATTATTGTAATAATTGATAAGCTATTTCAATATTTCAATCCATAAAGTTTGATTTTTAAAAATCTTATAATAATAATAAAATAATATATAATCTATAATAAACATGGTGTGGAATCGTGCAGTCAAAAAATCATTATTAAAGCATTTTGGTTCTCTTAGTTTTAATAAAAATAAAAAATTAATTATACTGGTGGCAGGAAGATCAAAACATCAAAATTACCTTATTTGATGACAAAATCTAAAAATTATATTCCAATATATAAATATGAATGTTGCGGTACTTTTAAGTGGTTATTAGTTTGAAAGAAAAAATAAATAAATTGTCGGCCTTATGTTTTTTTTTCATCAATCAAAAATTTCGTAATTATTCACAGTTCATTGTAACATAAATAAATTTGATTAAAATTTTAATTTTTGAAAACAGAAAAGGGGGTGTGGATCATCTCATTCGAAGATGAAGCCTTCAGGGTTTACTAAATATTGTCCACGCATGCACTATTTGAAACCCACGATACGCCACTGCATAGAATTCTATGTTTAAACGATGTAGAACTTATCGAATATTTAAGTTACTGTTGCATCAATGTACACATAAAAGTATTATCGTTTTTAGTGAGCATGTAACTTAGGTAATTGCTTAGGGCCTCGAGCAAAAAATAAATTCGGGGGCCCACAATTGTGGGGTTTAATTAATTAATAATAATAAATTAATTAATTGTCAGGTTAGAATAGTTAGATAAATGTTAATATAAAAAATTGTACTGCTTTTATCTAGTGACCAATGCTTGTGACGGCACCGACTATCACCGTACATATATATTGTAGTTAAATATAAATTTATATTATCTGCAATGATTGTTGTACATATATTCATATTTTTATTTATATTTTTATTTTTATCGTTAACACGGTATTAATTTGCGTGACGTTCAAGAAAATATGTTAAAAAATAAAACACCATAATTATACACGCACCCCTCATGTTCTATCCGTGAAAGTTAAATACACGCATAAATATTTGTATAATTGTTATTGATTTCCTATTATATACAGGTATATATATATATTGTGTGCCACCTGCCGTACGGCGTTCAGGAAAGACATTTGCTCATTCGTTCATAAAAATAAAAACCTGTTTCTTTCTCCTTTTGTTTTTTTATTATTATTATTACTTTTTTTTTATTATATTATTATATTCTTAAACCAAATTTTTGATCAAGATATAAACAAGAATTTGTCTTCTGTCACTGTGTGTGCATAATTTTATGATTATAATATAATAATAATAATATATTATAATAAAATGTAGGTATAAACATATTATGTATACTGAATATTTAACATGATACACTCTACTATACGAATCCGTAGTATATAATGCATTCACGCTTAATTTGTAATGAATGAACGAAAAAGTATACGATTTAAATATATTTAAATGTTTTACATTTATTATAATAATGTTTTTAAGCGGAATGATTTGTAAAACGATAAATCCTCACCAACGGCAATTTATTTTATTGACCAATTATTTAAAAATTAAATTCAAGCCGTTTTATCCGTCACATTTTATAATATCTCAAAGTAAGATACGTATTTTAATATTTTTATCGTATCATAATTGTGCAAGAATTTTATAATTGAAAAAACATTTACCATATTTTTTATTAGACATAAAAAACGAGCAACTTTATCTTCTCTATATTTGTTCTACAATGTGTATTTTAAGATTCATAATTTATTTTTAAATTATTTTAGAAATATTATTTCACTACACGGTATCATTAATATAATTAATAAACGTATAAGAATTAATAATTAAAATTATTTTATAATAAAAAAAAAAATTTAATCCGTTAAGTGGTATTTTTCGAAATTTCAGACGCAGGCATTCAGTTACCATTATATTTATTTTATGCAGTTTTTTTTAACAAAACATTTTATTGTATTGTTAAAAAAATAATCTAAGCAATATTCATACGTACGTAATCCGAAAAAACGTTTATATTTATACGTGTACGTATAATATTATGCATAGTGCAATTGTAATAAACTCAAGTACGAGGTATACCTCGTAAAATTAAATACCTCGTAAATTAATTTAAATCGATTGTTCGCATTAAATATTACAAAAGCCACGAAAAAAAGTATACCATAAAGATGATCGCGGTTAAATTATTCGAGTAGAACTAAAATATTTTGTAAATTCGGAAAATCTGTGCGGCTGAACGTGACAACACCCACCGTAGTTGTTTTTAAAAAAAAGGAAAAAAAACAATAGTCACTCAAACGTGTAGCAGCGAATATAATGAATTCCAATAACGTATACGTTATAGAGCCTATAGAGCCTCTCGCAAGTTATAAACTTTTTTCGTAAAAAACGTCTGTAAAAAAAACGAATGATATACGGTACGACGGTACAAAACGATATGTATACGCAAAACAGTGCTGTACCATTTCATTAGATATAAGCGCGCGTGCAAAAAACATTAGTCGGATCAGATGTGCTTACCTGTTCTTGGCCGCGGCCGCCCGGTCGCGTTGCCTGCGGTTCTTGAACCAGTTGCCCACCTGGGTGGGTGTCAGCCCGGTGGCCTGGGCCAGTTCCTTCTTCTTGGTGGGGTTCGGGTACGGGTCCTGGAGGTACCACTCGCGGAGCAGGCTGCGCGTGCGCTCCTTGAAGCAATGGGTCTTCTGCTCGCCGTCCCATATGGTCCGGGGCAGCGGGAACTTCTTGCGAACGCGGTACTTGTCGACGGGGCCCAACGGCCGGCCGCGCAGCTTCTCGGCCTCCTGGTAGTGCGCCTCCAGCCACATGGCCTGCAGCTTGCCGTGCGAGTCCTTGGTGAACTTATGGTGCTCGAGTATGGTGTACATGTCACGGTAGTTGCCGCTGTGGAAGGACACGATGGCGCGGGCCCGGAGCACGGCCTCGTTCTTGTTCAGCTCGACGATGTTCGGATGGGCGACGGGCAACGACCACAGGAACCGGGCGAGTCGCTCGATGTCGCCGCTGTCCTCGAGCGTCTCGCACACGCTGGCCACCTGGGACACGCTGAAGTTGAGCATGGGCAGACCGAACATCGGGTTGGGCACCATGGGCGGCATGGGCGCGAGCCGCGTGGCCAGCGGCGTGACCGGGCTGCTGACCGGGCTGACCGGCGAACCCCGTCCCGACGACGAGTCGGTGGGCGTCGAAGATATGCCCAGTGCCATCGCGGTGTGTATCTCACATGCCACGCGCGAACACCGGGGCCGCGAACCGTTACGCTTGGCGGCGGCGTTTGTCGTTTGTTGCGCGGAACGTACCGAAACCGACGACGACGACGTGCGGCGCGATCGAACCGGAGACGCACTTAGAACGGACGCGGTGTTCACACGTTACCGGGTTAGTCGGCGCACGGGTACAACGGGGCGAACGCGCGCGCGTGTTCCGTACACGGTCGAGCGGTGCGAATGCGGCGGCAGCAGCGGCGGCGGCGGCGTCGTACGTGTGCACTGCGCGCGGCTGTACGGCGATGTGCGTGCGCGCGTGCGGTGCGTTTACGTGTGTGCCGGTTCGTCGTCGTCTGGTGCGTGCGTGCGTATCGTCCGGGAGGGAGGGGGATATCGTTTGCGTCAGATCATCGGTGTATCGTTGACCGGCCGAATACTACTGGTGCGCCGCGGCCGCCGGCGGACGGTGTCGTTGCCGCTCCTCCTACCGCCGCCGCCGCCCCGGACGACGGTGACACTCGCGCGCCGCCGCCGGACGCCCGTGGCCCCGCCCATGATTAGCCGCCCGTCGCCATGGCCACGGCCAATCCGGCGCGGGCGTATCCCGTACGCCGTCCCCCCCTTCACCGTATAGGTTACACCGCGGCGGTGGCGGGCGCTCCGCGCAGTGATTGATATACGGCTCGGGTGGGGATTTCCACAAACAAAAACCGTGTTCGGTAGCGCTCGCAACCACACCTATGCACACGAGTAGGCGCGCGCGCACGCACCCGCACGTACACGCCGCCGCCGCCGCGTTGCGCGAGACTGTGTGCGCGTGTCTGCTACGGTCTGGCCGGTGTGCGTGCACATAAAATACCTGCCGTACGTGTTCCGTGTCCCTCGCCGCAGAACGACCCTGCGACGACGGTACACGCCGCCACCTCCACGCGTCCCTCCGGACAACGGTTGTCGTATTATTTTCGTTATTAAATAAATCGCGCGTTTCGTTTTCCCTTACTACGCGTAGGGTTGTCGCCAGATTTCGAAATCCAGGACATCAATACGAACCTTCCCACCCCATCTTCGCGCTCGCATGGAAAACGAGTAGGTTCGCTTCGGTCGCAGTATTTATTAGCCAACACGAAGACGCGTTATTAACTATACCGATTCGATTTGGTCATTTGCGACAACCGTAACGCGTCTGTTCCCGGCGTACGACGATGGTGTTTTATTGATCTCGAAGAAAATAAAACCAGCATCTATGGGCCAGTGGCGTAACTGGGTAAAAATCTAGGGGGGGGCAATATAATACATTTATTGTTACCAAAACCCCGACACCCCTCCCCCTCACCATTTAAAACATATTTTTATTGTATGTATTTTATACATTTTTTATTGTATGAATTTTATACACTATATCTAATTATTTTATTTTACATAAGTCTCATTTTGTGGTTTAGATTAACATCAATTGTAGGTAGCAGGTATTAGATACCAATATTGTTAAATAATACCCATAAGAGTTCATTAATAAAAGGTGCTGTTTGTACTGTTGGATTATCTGGGGGGGCAAAATTATACATTTATCTCTCAAAAATTTGTCAGGGGGGCACTTGCTCCCTCCCACAATTACGCCACTGTCTATGGTTACAGTACAATTAAACGTATGAACATTTTTTTTTTTTTTTAAATCATTTTTATAATTTTTAAGAAGGCTATCGTTTTAGTGTTGTCTTCGGTTTTCGGTCCCAATGCATGTCCTGGATCGGGTCTGTTTTGAAGTTTTGACGTTCACGTTCATATTTACGGCATTCGATTTTGATATGTTCAACAGTCATTATTTTTTTGTTTATTTTTTTTTTTTATTTGTCTTTGTTCGCACATTACAGCTACAACAGTCAGTTCAACACCGCAAACTTCACACGTGGGAACTTCTTCATTTTCCATCAGGTATATCCGTGCACATGTGTAAGTCATGCGTGTCCTATTCTCATTCGGTTTAATATACCTAGATCTTTTTTAAAAGTAAACAGAATCCCCCTTTTCATTAATTTTGCTAAGTCAAGTACTGCGTGTACCTAATCATCAAATAGTGTAATTTTAAAACCGTCTCTTGAATATACATATATAAATATGATATCAGTGGCGTATATAGGGAGGGTTCCTAGTGGGCTATAGCCCTCCCCCCGAAATGTTTTAAAAAACTTAAAAATTAATTTAAACGTTTTTTATATTTTAATGGTGCTTTATGCTTATTTAGAATTTACGTCCAACGTCAAATCGTTTTGGGACATCCTGTAAATGAAATATAGTTAACCACTGTGCATTTATTTGTTCTAACAATGTTACCAGGCAGTTCAATGAAACATAGAACATCGCAATTTTTGTTAATTTTGCGTTAAAGAAACGTCTATGTAACTGTAAATGTTCCGCATTGCTGTCTTTCAATTAACGTCCTTTACACATTTTTTTTTTTTTTACTAGAAATATACAATCTGTACCCGTAGGCACAATAAGAATATGTGATAATAGATTTTTTTTAACATGAAATACGTGAGGGAAAAAGCCATCTAGTGATAATACTACCTTTTTTTTGAATTTGTTTTTATTTTTCAATTTTTTTTTTTCTATTATTCACTAAGGAAGTCTCTGCACCAGTTTCTTTTAAGTCGTCGTGAAAGATTACCAGGAATTGTACGAGTGGCTAGATATGAAATGAGGAAGTTGGGATGGGAGGGGAATCTGTTATGAAAACGTTTATAGAATATAATTGCTTCAGCGTGAACCCTTTTTATTTTTAAATCTGTGTGTAAAGTAGAATTGGACACATATGGTGGGGCATTAGTGATTGTGGTGCGTAAGATTTTATTTTGAAAGGTTTGTATTTCGTTTATATTAGATTTTTTTTGCATTGCCTCAGAGTTGGAGGCCATAAGTCCACATCGGCCTAATTAAGGATTTGTATATGAGTAGTTTGGTGTTTAATTTGTTGTGTTTATTAGATATTAATGTCTTAAGCGAGCGGAGGTGTTCATTTAGAGATTACATTTATAAACTTTTAATTTAAGAGTGAGGAACGGATTGGTGGAATAGCACTAGCAGTCAGAAGTATTGCTGAGTGATCCGAAGTGGGTTCGAGAAGATTAATAGTCGTGTAGAATATGTTATACGATGTTTTTATAACAAAAATGTCTAAAATATCCAATTTTTTGTGTAGGGAGGTGGGCCAGTATGTTGGACCTGGTGGAGCTTGAATATTGTAGCCTTTTTGGTTTATAAAGTTGTGAAAGACCATGCCTCCAGGATTATTTGTACGACAGCCCCAACTATAATGCTTAGTATTGTAATCTCCACCTATATTATAAAATTATGATTAAGAGTGCTAAAGAAATCGATATAATTTTGGATAGTTATGCTATGACGTGGTGGGGACCATATTGTTGTTATATTAGTTGGAATGTTATTTAGATGTAGTAATATGGTACAAGACTGTAAATAGGGTTGGCAGAAGTTTGGAAGAGTTTGGAATAATAAGGATTTAACGTAAATCACAGCACCTCCATAAGCAGTATTTTCTGGGTGATTTGGTTTTAAAAGATTGTACCTATGGGACATCGCGGAAATTTAAACAGGCCGACGACGTATGAAATGCACCACAGCGGACGCAAATTCTATTACATCCCTAATAAAAATTGGTGGGGGTAGAGGAGTTTTAGTTCCAATGTTAATGGATTTTATAGGATTTTGAAGAGCATCAGAAATGTGGGTATCATTCAACTAAGACTTTGAAGATGACTGTACAGAATCGATTTAATCGATTTGAGATAGTATCTCGTAGCGATTAGTGGTAAAGAAAATTTTTTGTTTTTATTTGTCGGTGTTTTTGGCGAGTTTTGTTCAGAATAATTAGAATAGTTCCTTTAACCATAATTTTTTTTTGAATCTATAACTACGGTTCATCTGTCATTCAAGTTATCGTCCATAATATTACCGGCTACTTGAGTACTGATGATAGTCGACTGTTGATTGCGATAGTTTGTATTATTGAAATTATTTTGGTTGTATTTGTGTTTATTATTATTTATGTTGTTTGATTGCAGCATATTAGTGACTAGTGAAGAGGTCGAAGTCGCAACCACCGCGCGACACGGTTACGACATGTGATGTAATGACGCACGATAAAACGAACGCGATAGACGACGTTTAATGACAATATTATAAGAAAGTTAGTATTCCATTTTTCTTATAGGAAAGAAAAATAGCTTTACATTTTGTTATTAAAGACAGATTTTTGCTGACTAAACATAAGTATGTTTAAAAATCAGTTTTACAACTATTTGGTTCAAAAATTGAGTGAAAATAAATATCAGAATTTGATAAAATAAATAAACGAAGGAGGAGCGCAGCGGCTGATGCGTACGTTACGGACGTCACACGTGAACTGTCCTTTAAACATCACTCTAAAAACATCCATCAAACAACCAATTGTAACAAACCTATAATAATAACAATTATTTTAATATTTTTTTTTTAGATACCTTCTTTATAAAATTTAATAATTTATCCCACCAAATTTTAAAGACTTGAATTATATGATTTTGTCTAAAAGAGCTGATATTATCTAATGGGCCATGGGTAGTTTCAAACATAGGAAAGTGATAGAAAATTGATTGAACTGCGCACGGAAAAAAAATAATTTACCGAATTATTTGGTTGAAAGATATTTAGTAGTTGCAATGGTCTAATATTTAGGTCCACCCACTTTTTAGTAATAATTACAAAACCTATTTGATATAGTTACAATATAAGTTCTGTTAATGATATATTTTGAGTACAAACACATTTTTGTTAAAGAAGCATTGAATCTGTAAACAGTACAAAAGTATTTTTGTTAATTTCAAATTGCTATGTTACACAATATGTGTAATGGATCCTATTATTATGGCCGATGCTGATATTGCGGATATGTTGAAGGCTTGGGGCCTGGAACAATATATTGATGTTTTTCAAAGTAAGTACCTAACTATGTAATATGTATCTAAAATTCATTCAAAATATGTAATTATATAATACTTAAAAATATTTATTTGTACGGAATATATTCTGTGTTTTACCTGTCATACAACGATAGATATATAATTTAGATACAAAACAGTTAATTAAGAATTAATGCAGCTGAGTTTAAAACTAATGTTTTATGATTGGTAATGTTAGTTAAAAAAAAAACATAGGTATTTTGTTCCTATATATTTTACTCAAATTTCTCTACTGTTAGATGAAGGCATAGACATTACTTGTTTGAACATTTTAACTGAAGATATGATGAAAGAACTTGTTCCTAAAATCGGTCATAGAGCAAAAATTAAGGCAAATGTAGATGAATGGAGAAAATTACTAGATTTAACCAATGATACTTAAACTACATTTATGATGGTGAGCACAGAAACTTATATTGTAATTATTTCAATTAATTAGGTTAATACAGGGTGATTATTCAAACATATTTTTCTTAACATTTTAATTTTATAATTGAACATGTGATTTAATAAATATTTCTTTATAAATACCTATATTTTAAGCTTCTATAGGATTTGAGGAGATACAGAAATATCTGTTTGATTAGATTAGGTTAGGTACGGTTTCTCTACTCTTCTGCACTTGAAATATTAAAATCATTATAAATAATTTAATTATTTATTATGATAATATTATATATAATACAGTGGAATCTCTATTTAACAAACTTAAAGGTTTTTTTTTTTTAAAATACATTTTTTTTCATTTAAAGAACTCATTTTTAGGGTACACAATTTATGCAAATTCAAATAATTATATAAGTGAAATGTATGAGTATAATATAAATAAATTAAACGAATACATTATAATTATATTAAGAACTTAGGTAGGTACATATGTAAATTGTACATTTTTTTTTTTTTTTTGTCAAAAAACTTTTTGATATCTTGTTGATCAACTTTTGTACTTACCATTTTGACTATAAAAATTCTTGCAATTATTAAAATAATTAAAGAAGTAATCTGTTACATTTGTTACAGTGGTGTGCTAAAATCCTTGATGAAATGTCAACAATAATACTGAATTAATTTGATTTTTTGTTTAAGAGAACATTTTTGAATGGAAAATATTATGTTTCGTTAAATTCGTTTTATTGAGAGTTTTGTTTAATAAAAGTTTGTTTAATTTAGATTCCATTATATAATATTAATTTATACATAAATGGTTTAATATTCAGTTATGTTTTTGATTTAAATTAATGCTTTATTGATTTTGATATAGGACATATCTTCTCCTTTGAATCTTGATGTTGAATCACCAACTACTTCATCATTAGGAAGTGATACAGGTTTTATATTAAGTCCATCAAACTCAAATATTTCCATCACACCTCTTGACTCTTCTGTTAATCAACAGATACTAAGACAAACATCTAATCATCTAATTCAAATCAGATATATGTTCAATACTCAAATGTAGATGTAACATGTCATTCTTCAAAACTGCCAGTAATTATTAACTATCTTATTTAAATATTTGTATTATTTGAATATAATGATTTTGTATTTTAGGGTCAGAATGTACTTAATTATTTGAAAAATTCAAATGAAGGAAAAGCTATTCTGTTCAAGTATAAAGAAAGTGGCTTATTAGATAATTTTGGGAGAAGGCAGCTGTGTAATTTGATTGTACGATAAGAACTTGAAAGCGAACCAGAGAAAATAGTTACAAGTTAGAATAAACGTTATACGTAAAAAATTGTGAACCATATAGAAAACCATAATTAGTAAAAAATTTTTTAAGAAACTGTGATGCTTATCATTATATTTTTGACAAGTTTCAGGATACGCTAAAATTGAACGAATTCATACAAAATTACAAAATTAAGTATTTATAAATAACCTAATCTAGTATATTTGGATGACAAATTCGTAGAATCTCATTTATTTTTTTCATTATTATAAACACTGACACTGCCAACACCCGCGGTGGCTATAATATAGTTGAGTGTTATAAATAAATATCGTTATCTTATAACAAGTGTACCTATCACAGATGTTTCAAATATAACTTAAAACCGACATCGCTGGGATGTTGGAAACATCAAATATTGAGCGGGAAGAGTTTAAATTTACTGCGATGTGCCTCGTATTTAATTTTATACAGGTTTAAACAAACAATTGCTTGTATAGAATTCATATTAAATAAGTTTTTAAATTATAAACAAAAAAAAATATTTAAAATTTAAGAAATAAATTACAATTTTTAATATTTAAATATTTGATTATTGATAATTAATAAATATTAAAAATAATAATGGATCTGGAAGAAATACCAATTCCATGGAATAATGAAAATTATGTACTTTAATTTTACTCACATGTAAACAAGTCAGGCAATTTAAATTGACTTAGAATAAAATCGGTTAAATTTAAGAACGGCTTAACTCTTATCATGTAAACGTAGTAATTGTAGTATGGTACATGTATTTGGCTTTAAATAGCAATTATTTCCTAATCGATCGTTAACAATATTATGGCTAATAAAAATAAATTATCACCCATTCTTGTTAACGACAGAATAGAAAAGTTCAACATAATACGTACATATTTTATTCCAGAAACAGACACGGATCATTTTAGATCTTTAATAATAACACATTAATTTATTTATTTAACGTGTGGTTTATAATCATATGCAATAATGGTAGTATGATAACATACGATGAATTAATATTTAACAGAGAAATACAAATAAAAATAAAACAAAAAGATTTTATATGAGTAACATTATTTGAGAAAATAAATATATAAATCCGTATACATGTGATCGAAATCAACAGAACAGAATACCTACTTGCACGATTTTATCAAAACATGTTACATAATTATTTGAGTAAAACTATATTAAAGGGTTAACCTATAAATATATAAGTATTTAATGCACGTGTATTTATATAGTTTGAACTAACTTTGGAGGCGTAATAATTTAAATTTATATTCGAAAAACCAAGTATACAAATGTATTTAAAATTACTGTTTACAATAAACCGATTAAATATTGCTCATTTAATACATTTTATGAGATTTTATTTTTATTTACCTGTGTATTTATTCTTTTATCCAACATATTTCGATAAAAACCCGTATTTAATTCTATTAGCGGATATCTATAATAATATATAATCGAACATTTATATTTTCATATATTATACATTAAATAACATTGTATAATATTTTTTACTTGTTAACAAGTTTAATACAATTAATTAGTGCACCAATAGTAATGCAACACAACTGCAGCCGTAAGCTTTTAGTCGATGTTTAGGAAAAAACAGCAATGGGATTTTTAAACCTAGAACCCCTTTTGATTCAAAATTATAAATAATACGAACACGAGTGGACGATGTGTTTATGTGATAATAAGATGTGCATGTATTCTTACGCCTGAAATACGCCATTCGTGCAACCCTACATACACCGAACGACGACGACTCGGACGGGAGATGAATGTTTAACATTACGGGGAATAAGGAATAAGAGTTTACGCACAGGAGTGGGGAACCTGAAGTTAGTTATTAGAGGAAAGGGATGTCTCTGCAGTCAGGTCTATTTAGTGCAATGACCACAGAGCGCACACGAATCGGAAAAATAATCACTGATACTAAACACTCGGGACACAAATTAACTAACTATGGTAGACGATGATGAAGATGGTAACACTACGATTGACGGTAACCATGCTGGGTATTGGTGAACTTATGCTAGTTGGAGACCAGACCACGGAGATGACGATGAAGAAAAGAAAGACCATTTACAGAACACGTAAATAGCAATTTAAATTAATAAATATAACTCGCAATACGGTGTGATTTGGTTGCTGGCAATAATTTTTTTTTGGTAGCTCGTCACAAAAATGTTTAATAAGAATGATAATAACTGCCGCCCGCGATGGCAAAGGGCGATACAAATTATTTTTTATGTGTTCCGTAATGGCAGACGATGATCAAAGATACATGAATTTTCGAAAAAAAAATAATATGTTGCTGTAATAGCGAACGGAGAACGACAGACGTAAAAAAATATTTATATGTAAAATATTAATAATATTTAAATATATTTAAATATATTTAGAAAGGTCGAGAAAAACTCGTTCAAAAAATGGAAAATTCGATGTCCCGCACTCGTAATGTGTACATCTAATTGATAATTACGATTTTATTAAAAATCTAAATAAATTCTTAATCGTTTTTGTTCCGAAAAGTGTTGAAAAAACTAAAAATTTTAAGTGCTTTTTAACAAAAAAAAAAAAAATCGCCGTCCGTAAGCATCAAAGTACGAGCCGGAGTTTTTGTTTTTACCTGAGCCACCGGCTCAGTTTCTTTCTATAAATTAACATTTTTTAATTTCAAGGTAAGATATAAACTTTTTATTAATATTTTTTATTAATATTCATAAAACATCTGATTTAATTTTGTATTTAACTTGAAAATGTGTTGTTATGGTATTTAGATTATAGTTAAAAAAACTATATAAAATAATAAATCCTCGATGTTTCGTCTTTAGTTGGTCATTCGCACGAATAACCGTTAAAGAATTTATTACCAGTATTAATCTGAACGATTAAAACTTTTTGTCGAACCGTTCATATTTAACGAGATAATACTGTGTCAAATAATAATGGATTTGAAGAGGAAAAGAAAGTCTGATAACATAATTCAGAGTTTTTCTAAAAAACGAAAAGTGGCAGTACCCTCTAAGGATTTGAATAATCGACGCAGACGTCAAGATAATAAAAATGAATTGATTCATAAGGTAAAAAGCAATATTATAAATATGGTCTTCTGATAATAATTAATATTTAGAATATGAGGTATCAGTAAATACAATTAATTTATCATTTTCAGACCGTAAGTGAAGCAAATACAAAAAAGCCAAGATATCACTTAAATATATTCAAAAATGAACCAAAACCTTTACCGTATAATAATGCCTTTGAGCTTTATAAAAGTGATCCGCCAAAAGAAAAACACTCGATTAAAAACTTAGATCAGTGGAATTGTATAACAGGATGGCGGCACGTAGTGTATGAGAATGAATATGAAAAACGTGTAACGCAATATCAAAAGAAGATGGAAATATTTTTAAAATCTCTATCTCCTGAAGATTTAGAGTTATATTTTAAGTTGAAAATACTGGAAACTAAAACAAGCTATGGTGCTGACAGTAAGCGTGACTCAGAAAATGATGATAGTAGTTCATCTGAAGATGAATGAAATGTATATAAGTATAGAAGTATTGTAATATATAAGTATATAAGTTTTGGAGAATTTTCAATTTTGAAATCCATGGTAGAGATTCGACAGTTCAGCACTTGGCTGTTCATCTAGAAAATGGACAGCGTGTTTTCTTTAATACTAATAACCTTCATCAAGTTATTGAAAATCCAAGAAAAACGACACTAACTGCATTTTTTGAACTGTGTTCACATGATGATTTTGCGAAAACACTGTTCTATCATGAAGTTCCTTCTTATTATACCTGGGATGATAGCAGAGGCTGGTTAAAGAGAAGACGGGGAAAAGATGTTCCAGGTTGGCCAGGAATAAAAATGGACACTGCCATTGGTAGAATTTACATGATAACTAATGATGAATATTATAAATATAAATACAAATAAAGATCTTATATTTATATTTCTAGAACATTCGATGTCCTGCACTCGTAATGTGTGCATCTAATTTAATTGATAATTACGATTTTATTAAAAATCTTAAAAATTCTCTCTCAAGTTGACAAAGATGATCAAATTGAGTCAATGGGCGAAGACGTCCCAGCTCCATTAGAAAAAAATTCACCACCAATATTTATCAAAACCAAAATAAACGATTTTAGTTCTTTCTGCACTAACATAAAAAATAGAATTGAACCTACAGCCGAATTCACATGCAAAAGCACAATAAACGCTTTAAAACTTCAAACAGACACAATAAGTTCCTTTCGCTCAGTTATAAAATATCTAAAAGAATACAACGTTGATTTTTATACATATCAACTGAAAGACGATAAAGCATACCGCAAAGTGATCCGAAACTTACATCTACCAACAAAAATCGAATTTATCAAAGAAGAACTCGGAAAAAACGGTCATCTAGCGCGTAACATTACAAACGTTTTACAAAATCTAACAATACCCTTTACCATTATTTTTTATCGATCTTGAACCCGCTCTAAATAATAAAGACATTTTTTCGCTAACCTCACTTTGTTACATCAAAGTTAAAGTTGAAGCACCCAAAGCACGTAAACAATTACCGCAATGTATGAATTGTCAAAATTACGGTCATAAACGTCACTACTGCAACAGCAAGTGTTGTTGCGTACGCTGTAGCGAACAACACAGCTCTGAATTTTGTACCAAAAACGGAGATCTTCCGGCCAAATCTACACTATGTGGAGGGGACCATCCCGCAAATTACCGAGGCAGTGAAGTCTTCAAAAACTTACAAACTCGGGGAACCAAACTAATATATCAAATTCAATCAACAAATACTATGTAAATGAACACGTCTTGTCAAATACAAGTATAAACAATAACACAGGTCCAAATGTAAATATTGAATTATCGTATTCCCAAGTACTAAAAAATAAAACCAGTTCTAACAAAAATGACCAATGCCCGCCAAACCAAAGTACCGAGTCTATAAATAACCTAACATCTCAATTGAATACATTCATAAACTACTTAAAATCCATTATAAACCCTCTTATAACTCTTTTAACTCAAGTAATTAGTCAAGTACTTCTCAAAAATAATAATGTCAATTAACTCTAACACCACACCTCCTTTATCGATAATTCTTTGGAATGACAAAACTGACAAAACTCAAGATACCCAATTGACAAAATCGTATTTAACCAGCTAACAAATACTCTAAAAACTGAACTATCCAAACATAGATCCACTAAATTTGAATCGCATCTACAATCTCTAACTCCATCTGATGGCTCGATCTGGCGTAACACCAAAACATTAATAAACCAACATGACACTATACCTCCACTTGTATGCCCAAACAACGAATTAGCGACTTCCGACGTTGAAAAAGCAAATACCTTTGGAATCCAGCTATCTGAAACTTTCACTCCACATCCTCCCATTCTAATAAACAGTAACCATGAAAATACAGTTCATTCTTTTTTGTATGCACCAACATACCAGCCAACTACCTGCCAAACATAAACTGCCGACATTGCCGAATTAAACATAGAGCTAATCAGAAGATTTGGAGTAATTTTAAGGACAATGGTTTGTGGTTGGGCTATAGAAATAAAAATTTTCGAAGAGTATTCATTAAATACAGCAGAACTTTATGTTTCTCTATACATGTGGTATTATATGCCAGCTTCAGTGCATAACATTTTAATACATGATGCAGATGTCATACGTTTTGCCATTTTACCTATTGATTTGTTTGTATATTATTTCATTTAGGTATATGTGTAATTGTTAAAATATCAATAAATAAATAATAATATATGTATAGTTATATCGTATACAATTCAATTATCAGAGGAGGCACAAGAAGCCCGAAATAAAGATTTCAAAAATATTAGAGAGTATCACACACGTAAAATGAATAGAGTAGTACAAAATGAGGATTTATTTAAAATGTTAATTGTATCTTCTGATCCAAATATTTGCAGTTTTAGAATGATTAAGTCAAAAAAAAGTACATGTACTATGCTGCAGCATATGGACAATGATGTTCGGTCACTTATTGAATTGTATCACAATAATGTTATAGAATCTGATTCAAAAGATGATTCAGATAACTCAGAATCGTTTTCGGATTAAGTCATAATTTTTAATGTTATTTTTACTATGATTACGAGTAAACAAAACATTTTAAAAATTCTTGTGGGGGGGATTGCCCCCTCCCTCAAATACGCCACTGATTTAAAGTATATATATATATATAAAAGTATTTATACTTATAACGGAAAATTTTTAAAAAATAAATGCTATCAACAAAAAAAAAATAAAAATAATTGTATAGATACCATTAAACAACCAAAAAAAACTAATAATGTTTGGACGTACAATAATATAAAACTTTATAGTAATTTTATAACGTTTATATATCCAAAAACAAAGAAAGGATGTATTTTTTTTTAATTTAAGCCCCAATATTGTTAAGTGAAATATTTATTTTCTTATAGTCTATGGACTGTGGTACACATAACTTTGCTACTAAATTATAGATTAAAATAATTTTCTATTATTATTTTCCTGCCCTGCACGCTGAACACATAATTTTGTTTAACTCTCTAAAATTACTTCATATCTCCCTCAATCTTTTTTCATACTGAATTCTAACTCTGAATTAATTATTCATAAAATTAATTTTATTTATATTAAAAGCTGGTTTCGTCATATAAAATTGTTGAGCTGTAAAAATGTTTTTATACAAATAACTTTAAAAAAAATTAAAATTTTTTATGTTTTACTCTTGGTTTTATATATTTGTATCATTTTGTATTTCGTTTTAAGAAGCATAACGATGAAAATCAAAAAAATGATGAAAGTGCAAATGCAAGCCAAAAAAAATGAGACAAATTTAGAAGTTATTACTTCATCTGATGCTCAATTTACAGGTATGTAAACATACAAAATATTATGATTTAGCTATAATATATGTAGGAATATATGCTATAAAGAAAATTATATAAAAATATAACATTAAATACCCGTTCATTTCAACAATACTAGATATTTTATAACTGCATACTCCCTACAATGCACACATTAATATTTACAACCAAATTTTGACTTGTTAAATTTTTTTCTGATATAATATGGATCAACTAACTACAAAGAAATATTATTAACATCTATTATAAAAACTGAATACAGGAAACCAACTTTTTGAAATGTATCACACATGATACTTTGTGCAGCTTAAACTTGAAAAATATTTTAGTATAATGAATTTAACGCAGTTTTCTGCATTTTATGTCTTTTAAATTCAACATTTATCGTCGATTCCACTCCGTATCAGGTATCGTTAAATTTATTTAAAATAAATGGTCTAAGCCACAGATGGAAAATAAACGATTTAAAATGTTTATTTGAACTAATAAATGGTAACATTGTTTGTCCTGAACTTGTTTTCTTATTCAATTTGAATATTTTTCAATGTATAAAATAAGGCCTATAAAAATATTTGATGTATTTCCACTAAAAACCAATAATTTATTAAATATGATAGATGGTTAGAATTATTTGTGAAGTTGATGTTATAATATATACGATTTTGTGAGTCAAACGTGAAATCTGGATTGTAGAATAATCGAAGTTTTCCAGTGGTTTTTTTACCGAAATCCCGTTAATATTTAGGTTATTATACGTGTAGGTTATTACTCGGTCATATTTATTAAACTAAAAGTTCACATTATTTTTCAATGGGAGGTCAAGACGTATCGCCGCTAACAATGGCGTTGGCAAGTATTACAGTTCCGAATGCACCTAAATTGCCTATACAGAGTGCCGTATGTCGATCTTCTATGTTGAGAATCGTGATGGTATTTCGATTTACAAAACGATATTCAACGGTTCACATTAGCACACGTATTCAAAATGTTAATTTCTTTGTTCTTCAGCTACCAAACAGTATTAAGATATAATTTAATTATTGCCTTCCGATCCATTTATATTATATGACGTACGTATTGATTAGGAAACGTTCACTTACAGTGTCGACCCAAGAGGGTGGTAAGCGGGGGCCCCACAAATTACGTATTACGAATATCACTTTATCTGTAATTAAAAATAATATAGTCCCAGTAAACAAATCGCAAACCGTGTGGTCGTGTGATTTTCACAGGAAACAGGTTGTTATCGACGAAAATTAAGACACTACCTAATTACGCATAGCTTTGATGTATTGTACGCACAAATTGTTTATCGTCATGTTTACATAATAAAAATAATTATTTATAAAAACATAAATTGGTCAATTTAAATGTATTGAAAAAGTATAAGCAAAATATTGCACTCTAAACATACATATAAGTTATGAAAAAATTATGAGCATAGAAGGTGCAGATAATTTTTATTATTTAATGCTAGTAGGACAAATATTTTATGTCCTTGTAAAAATCTACTCGGAATACACTAACATACTTACATACTTCTATATATGGAATACATTTACGTATACTGGTCAAACCGCGTACTTTTGTATCGGCGATTAATAGAAACTATATTAGAACTTCTACAGATCACGAAAATGTATTGAATATTCAGTACAATCTACTGCATTTCTTGCACGGTCATACTGGGATTCTTTTTGAGTTATCACTATTTGATATGAATTTTTCCTCGAGGACTTCTCGGATTTTATTTTCTACGCGCATTCGGTATGATTCACTAAAGCGGACATAGTCGTCATGCTCATGTGTGCAACTATGGGAAATCAATAATACAGTTTAAATACTAGTAAAAAATTGTAAAGTACCTGTACGTCTGATAGCCAGGTCGGGCGTACTGTTAAGTAAAAGACGTGCCTGTACTATATAAATCCATAGCCAAAATAACGCATAGAAGAGTCCAACAGGAAAGAAATACATGGACGGCGGTCAAGCGGCTTGGGTTAGAATAGGAAACACGTCTTCTTTTTCGGTTGTCCAAACGCATGTTTTCGAGTTTTACTGCGATCGATTAACTGTTTTTCTCCGATATTCAAGGTGCTCAGTTCGATTCTCAATCAGGTACGGTTTTTTGTAATTTTTTTTTTCCCAAAAAGTGATAGATTTTTTTTTTTTTATTTTTAAGCTAGAGAATTGTACAATCTGTAAAATTACGGTTTACAATAAGCACAAGTGTTAAGGGAGTTAGTATAGAAAAGACAAATAGTGGGTAAATTAACAGACAAGTCAAATAATTACTACTATTTACATCGATTCAGACAGGGGGCTTAAGTGAAGAGACCATCCATTGATGGGACTTCATGAAATTTTGTGGTGGAGGTTAGTCTAAAAGTAGATCACGGCACCATGTTCGTTTTAGAAGCCTTCTGTGGTCACCAGGAATAGTGGGAGAAGATAGTTTCGAAATTAAGGGATTACGATGATTCTGTAGGGTTGGAGTGCATGCGTTTGTAAAAAGTTTTGGCAACGTTTTTAACTGTTTGGATGGAAAGGTCTTTATGGAGAGTATCATTAGAGATATAAAATGGAGCTTTAGTTATTTGTCGTAAGCATTTGGATTGAAAAGATTGAATTTTATTAATATTGAAGGGTTTGGCAGCACCCCATAATTGAATGCCATATGTCCATATTGGTTTGAGGAGTAACTTATATAATAAAAGTTTATTTTTAAGGTTAAGATATTTAGATGTTAAGAGAAAATGTAATTGTCAAGAACAATTGTTTAGAGGAAGCCGTTTGGTGTGGATATGTGTTGCCCAGGTTAGCCGGCGGTCTAGGTGAAGATCTAGGTAGCGAATATTTTGGGCAGGTGGGATCGGAAGGTGATTTAAGTACACAGGAGGGCAAACAGCTTGTCGAAGCGTGAACGTGCAGTGGACGGATTTGTTTTCATTAACTTTTATCCCTCAATCTTTATATCATATTGATAAGCTATTAAGGTGGTTTTGGATGAAGTTTGAGGCCGTTTCAGGGTTTGAGTGGAGAGCCAGGAGTGCCTTGTCATCGGCAAAGTCTCCAGTAGTTGTATGGACAGTGGTAGGTTGATCAGAGATGAATATGTTTAACAGTAGTGGAGCTGCGACTGCTCCTTGGGGGACGCAAGCACAGATCGAAAAAATTTTAGATATGGCTGATCCTGAACGGACAAAGAAGTGTCTGTTTAGAAGGTAAGATTTAAACATTAAATAGTAATAAGGGGAGAGAATGGTTTTAAGTTTAAGGAGGAGACCTTTATGCCAGACTGTGTCAAAGGCTCGTGTCACGTCTAAAAATACACCTGTACAGTGTACATATTAGCTTTTTTTCCAAAGCGTAAGAGATGTTATCAATAAGGCGATGGATCTGGTAAATAGTTGAATGGTTATGTCGAAATTCGAATTGGTTGTTGGGTAGATTAGATTCAATGATGGGCAGGATGCGCTTAAGAATAATTTTTCAAAGATTTTTGAGAACAGCGAAAGAAGACTAATTGGTCTGTATGATTTAGGTGAGTCTGATGGTTTCCCTGGTTTGAGAATCATGATGATTACAGAAAACTTCCATAGGACTGGGAAATACGAAAGTTTCAACATGGAGTTATATATATACGTGAGCATCAGTATGGCTTTTTTGGCAGTTTTATAGCTACTTCAAATATGATTAAGTCATAACCTGGGGTTTTGCGACGAGGAGAGTGGTGTATTGCATGTTCAACTTCACTCGACGAATATGTTTAGGTGGAAGGGTCATAGGCAATGCGCAGGAGAGTGAGTGGATTACTATTTCAATTTGGGTTGGACATATGCTGTGTGGTTGAAAGGTAGAGGCGAGGTGGTGGGAGAATATATTTGCTTTTTCCAGATCAGTGATGGCCCATGATCCATCAGTTTTTTTCAGAGGAAGAAGATGAGGTTGGGAGCGAAGTATTTTTCTTGTAGTTTGCCACAGTGAATTGTCAATAGTGGATAGAAAAACAAGGTGCCTAGTAAATTTTTCTGACCTAATTGAGGCCAAAGTTCTTTTTAGCTTATTCGTTAGATTGTTGAATTTACGTTTATCGGAGAGATATTTTGTTCTTTGCCAAGTGGTGCGAGCTTTTCTTTTTTCTGAGATTAGGGCTCTAATATGGAGGGGTAGGTTCCTAGCATGGTCTTTAGGAGGAATTGGAGTAGAGGAAGACCAGGCTGCGTCTTGTATCGTTTTGGTGAGATGGTTTACGGCATCGTCAATGTCAATAATGGATTTAAAACTAATTTTGAGGTTGATTTGGGTGTCAATGGTTGATTTGAATTTACCCCAATCTATTTAGCCTTGAATAAGACTAGGTCTATCTTGTTTGTGAAGAGGAGCTGTATCAATTGTGAAGAGGACAGAAGAGTGGTCAGAACATAGGTCATCTAGGTTGGTTACCGTAGAATATAGACCGTTTGGTATTTTTGTTATGAAAATGTCAAGGATGTCCGGACTTTTTCTGGGTGAGGAGGGCCAGTAGGTTGAAGAGGGAGGGGAGTGTATTTTGTATTTTTTTATGTAAGCTAGCTATTTGTATGGCATTCCCATTGCATGTGTTTTGCGTTTATATCACCCCCTATTATAAATTTTTGTCCAAGGGTGGTGAAAAAATCATTAAGTTGGACATGGATTATTGTATGGCGAGGAGGGCTGTAAGCTGCGTAAATGTTAATAGGTATGCTATTTAATGCTAGAGATATGTCGCAGGCTTAAATATGAGGTAATTGGATACTGGGAAGAGGTTAGTAGATCAATGATGATCTAATTATGATAGCGGCTCCACCGTGTACCGTGCTATCTGGGTGGTTGGTTTTGAAGATTTGGTATCCAAGTAGATAAAAGTTTGAGGAATTAGTAAAGTGTGTTTCAGAAATGAGCGCGATATCGATTCTATTGTTTTGGAGTGTAGCTAAAATTTCATTTTTGTAATTCATGAGCCCATTCGAGTTCCAAGTGAGGATAAGAAGAGACTTGGATGTAGGGTTACTTTGCATTATTGATATTTGTGAGATTTGAGAGGACCGTTGTGAGGAGTGCTATAAGAGGGTTTAAAATGGCTTTAAACTCGTTTAGAAATTTTAGAAGCTCACCTTCATTGTTGTTGAGAGACGTGGTATTAGGTTTGGGAGGATGGTGACCTTCAGTTACATTAGCATATAAACGTGTCTGTGGCTTAGACGAGAATTCAGTAGCTGGGTGTTGTTGTGATTGTTCGACGTTGACGGTGGAGTTGAATTGCTGTGGTTGTTGAGGATTCTTGGTTGAGAAGTTGTTGTGCTTGCGAGTCAGTTGCTTGTATACTGTACATCCTTTATAGTTAGCTGGGTATGCGCCTTCGCAGAGGGCGCATTTAGCTGGAAGATCTGGTGATTTTGAACAAGTGGTAGAGAGGTGTTTTCCACCGCATTTGACGCATAGGGGGTTATGAGCGCAGTAGATACGAGTGTGGCCATAGGATTGGCAATTTTGGCACTGTGGTATTTGTCGCTTTTTATAGGGTTCTTCAATTTTTATTTTTGTGTGTAAAAGAGTTGTTATGGAGAAAATATTGCTATCACTATCATTTGGGTCTAGGTCGACAAAAAAAAAAGAGATAGCGGTGTTTTAGTTTGTTGGTGTCTAACATTAGTGACGTTTCTTACAGTAGCCAATTTCTGCTATTGCAGATGCAATGTCTTCCTCTGAAGTTGAGGGATGAAGGTTTCGAATAACTACTCTTAGTGACTTATCAGATTGTGGCTGATAGGTGTAGAATTGTGCTTTGGTTTCTTTTAGGAAATGGATTATGTTTCTATAACTGTTGGGAGTGTCTGCTTGGATTTTAAGATGATTAGTGGTCGACTTGCACGAGAAACTATCAGGGGCGGTGACTTCTGTTAGATGGTTGCGTAGTCCATGGTAGTCATGGACGCCTTTAATAAATATAGGTGGAGGAAAAATTATTTTAGGTATAGCATTGGTGGTATTCTGTTGCCCCTGATTTGAGGTCTCTGGTTGTGTGTCGATCTCGTCTTCATTGTCGGCGGCGGTATCGTTGTCGTTAACGGAGAGTGGCGCTAACCGGTTTGGTGTGAAGAAAAGTTTTGTTTTCTTAGGCCACAGTCACACGAGCGTTTTACTGTCGTGCGTTACGACGGACGTCACAACATCCGTTGTTGAATTATGTTGAATTATGTTACGACAGTCACACATATGGGCGCCTTCACACGTAGCCACTCGGCAGCGCTTCTTAGCAGCGCTGCTATTGGAAAAACATTAGTTTATATAGATGGTTTCACACACGACCACGGCCACTAATTTGAAGCGCCACAGACGGTGTCAGTGGCTGGCTTCGCCGCAGAACGCGGCGTCTAAATGTCGCGCTTCTCGAGACAGAACGTGTTTTTAGATTGGGGGTTTCACACGCAACCACAATCGCGCGTCTATTTTTGTAGCTGGTCAGCAGCGCGTCGGCAGCGCGTAAGTATTGCGATTAATCCGCACGAGTTCAATTATTATTTTAATATCAATTTTTATTGATCATTCTGAGTGCTGTCAATAGCTCTTATTTTTTATTTTTGATACCAGATAAAAGTTCTTTGAATGTATTTTTTGACATATGAAAATATGAAAAAAATTTTTCATCATTTCCTTCTATGTCATCAAATAGCGTATTAAATAATCCTCTGTTCGGTCTTTCCAGAAGCAGTGGATGTACCTAGAATCTTCTTGGTGTATTTTTACATTTTTTTTTTTTTTTAATTTATAACATCGCCAGCAATAATTCAGTTTCCACGTCCATTTTGAGACTGATGTGGTATGTTTTTGTCTTCACAAGCTGTCTACCGATACACAAAGTTTCAGCTAGTAATGAGCAAACCAAGACCAAGATAGATTTGCTATAGTAGCAGTCTTGGTTTTGGTCTTGCAGAGCCATTATAGTTTTTATCTTGCTGCAAGACTTGCGTTATTTAAAATTTAAAGAAAAAAATTATATCCCTATCTAGAGTAGGAGTTTGTAGAATTTTATAATTGTTTATTATCTTCAAGATTTAACTAGTAAAACAGCATATATATATATACAGCTGAAATACATCCAGTTTCTCTATAAGAAATAATATAATTTAAACAATCTTTAATAATCGAAGTTGCTGTTATTATGTTCACAGTAATTCCTTGCATTGCTTTACTGGCAACATTGATTTGAAATAGTAAACCGTACTACTTAGTGATATAAGAAATTCAAATTCACATCGGTTATCGACTAAACATTGCGCTTTATGACAAAGACCAGCTTCAGCATTTGGTGAATCAGAAATTTCTATTAGTGCGTTAACTATATTATTTGTTTCGTAACGTATTGCTTTAACGGCACTTTTACGGCTTTTTCAACGAGTTGTACATACTTGTTTGACAGAAATTCCTGATATCTGTCTTTTAAGAATTTCCCAACAACTCACAGGAGCCAAAAATAATACGTATGCACGTTGTATTAATCCAAATAAACTAATCCTTTAGAAAACGATGCACCATCAGCAACTACCAAATTTCAAAGAGTGACAACTGCATGGAATATAAAATGCTCTTAGATTCTTTCTTAATAATCTTGCCTGAACTCCTTGATTTTGTCCTTTCATGTTGGCTCCATTATCATATACTTGGCCCCTGCAATTGGCATATTCAATATTGTTATTTTTGAGTGTTCGCTACATGAGCTGTGAAATACGAGTATCTAACACAATAAAATCAGTAGCAGTTATAAATTCAATGAAATCTTCTTTTATAATCATACTATTTCCGACCTTCTCGACCGAACGGATAGTAAATTACATTTTTTCTGATTTACTTATATCTGATGTACAATCTATAATAATTGAATAATATTTAGCCTCGTGACGATTTGCTATAATAATACCACGAATGCCATTGGCCATTAAGTTTATCAATTGGTCTTGAATTTCATGAATGTAGCAATGTTTTTTTTACTCGATTTTTAAAGATATGATACGTAAACGTTCTGCCATAACATCATCGTACTCACCAAAAAGTTGAACTAAGCCTAAAATTTTCTATTATTTAGTTGAAATAATTTATCAAATGTATCTCTAAACTCCATATTGTGTTGAGTGAGGTATAAATTTATATTTATTAATTGATCAAAAACTTTTGTCCAGCGAAGACTACAGAGCGAGCATCTACACAAATAATTTTTTTTTAAGTGGGTTTCAGACTTGATCTATATACCAGTAGAAATAAAATTATATACAGAATAACAGAATAGTCACCCGACCAACGTAATAAAGATCACTGACCCTGGCACCACAAAGTAAAAAAGTTGGTGTCAAAATGATTTCACAATTTAGTAACCGATTCGTAATAATTCGTAACCATAAATTTAGAACTTGTAACTTAAGTATAATGCACCCACAAATAGAAAATTGTTTTTGGATTGTTATACTTAAGTTACAAATTCCAAATGTGTGGCTACGAATTATTACGAATTGATTACTAATTTGTGAAACCATTTTAGCACCAACTGGACGCGTTTTAGGTTTACAGCTACGACTAAAATACATAATCTACACCGTTCGTTTCGCTGGTCAATTGGTTTCGCAAATAGTTACGCATAACATTTAGAACACGAACGTTGTCTTTGCTGTTTGTCTTATTCGCAACAACGCTATTAGAGCCGAACAGTAGGTACGGATGTACTTAGGTGAATCGGACATAGATCTGTAATTTTCAATTCGCCTTCGGTCTTCAGGTAATACTTGATCAAGTCAAAGTTCGGGCAGAAGTTTGTAATGTTGAACGATATGACGTTTTCGCAATCGATATAATATTCTTTGCACTTGAAAACGCTGACTTTCACCTGAAAATATCGTTTCGAAAACGGTCTCGTGAACAACACCAACTACGCCCTCGTATTATTGACGGTCGCGCACTTGCAGTGACGAATCGAGTAGCGCTCTAGGGCGAAGAAGGGGATTTTCTATTTGGGTCCGTAACAATTCTCCAGTGTACCGCTGACATAGTTGGTAAGAACAATTGTTTTGGTCGGCGGCGAAGCCGTTACGATTCGACCGAGACAGAGTCCAAAGGAAACGGAAATCCCGCGTTCTTCCTGTGTCGGCCTGCCCAAATAACTACCCCCTCCTCGTTCCAATTACACCGACGACCCCTCCCGGGTAATGAAGAACTCCGTAGGGACGGGTTACCGTCGGCCATTGGTGAGGTGATACTGCCGAGTGCCTATGCCTTCGCGACCGTACAACATGAGAGTTTAGCGGACGTCGTAAGGGTGAACTTTGGTAAACGTCCTGTTGGTGTTTAACTGAAAGTACAACATGTGCTTGTTGCGCACCGAACGGATCCTAGAGTGGATGGTGCCCACCGACGAGTTCACGAAGATCATGTTGAACTTGGTGTAGCGTATCTCGCGGACCAGACTCGACCCGAACACGTTCACCAGACCCTGTTGCACGAGACGGATGCGTTAGAACCGTGTGCGGAGTATCTGGCAGGTTGGTCATATCCACCCTGTGCGTCTTCTCGCCCCGTCTTACCTCGTGTTTTGTGAACGCGAACAACGCGCACACCGTGACTACCGTCAAAGGGATCTCCTGCCAGTGCATCCTGTTTACGCGCGATACAGCAACGTCGACAATCCTTTCTCGCCGGAATCCTTCGGCCCGGAGTGTTCGTCACTACTAACTACGTCCTATACAGACCGCGGGCTCAATGCTCTCCAGGGGGTCTATTCTCAAACGTATCGAACCACGCTTTTGATCAATAGTTGATCGAAAACAATTTTGATTTCGATTGATAACAAAAATACTATTCTCAAACCGCTTTCGATCATTAGTTCGATAGGAATATTCGACAATATACAACGATAGTGAATTTGGTGTCGAAAACTGTTTTCGACACACAATTTTCACTGTAATCAACTAATTTATCAGTTTTTTCAATTTATTGTTCGTACTTGTATCGTATTTAGTACTATAATCTATAATTAATAATTAAAAGAGTATAGTTCGCGAACGAGAATGAATGTTTAAATATTTATCATGGCATTTGATGACGATTTTGAGATTTACAATATAATGCAAATTAATGAATTAGAAATTCAAAACGAAATTAATATTACTAATGAAGTAAGACGAGTTATGAAACAAGAAGATCCTTTTGGTAAGTTTTTATTTTATATATATATATTTAGTTATAAACAAATATATAATTGCTTTCCAAAAATTATCGATCATTATATACATTTAATTTTTTAGCACTCTCTGAACAACAGTTTATTGGTACTTATCGTTTAAGTAAGGTGCTTGTACAAAAGTTAACGGATGAGTTAAGTCCTTTCATGTCAAGTCCGTCAACAATTGCTGGACTAAGTATTCAAAGAAAGGTTAGTAATAGAAAATAATAGGTACATACAAATTTAAAATTTATTTTTAATTGATTTAATATTTTTTATTTTATTTTTTTGCTAGTTATTAACAGCTCTCAGATTTTTTGCAAGTGGAAGTTACCAGCAAGATATAGGGGAACACAGAGGTGCTGCTGTAAGTCAAGCTTCAGTTAGTAGATGCATTACTGAAGTAGCTAATGCTTTAAATGTTCCAGAAATACTTAATAAATATATACATTTTCCAAGTACTATTGATGAACTCAAAGAAGTTCGTTTAGGGTAAAAAATGTTTTTAAAAATCCTAATATTATAACCCTTATTATACTTATATTAATTTTAATGCTAAGGTTTTATGAAAAATTTGGAATACCTAGAGTCGTTGGTGTAATTAATGGGACTCATATTGCCATTGTACCACCTAAGTCTGACGAGCCTATTTATCCAGAACATGTATATATTAATAGAAAAGGGTATCACAGTATTAATACACAATTGGTATTTGGTAATTTAAAGCATGATAATATTATTTAATATTTCAGATAAAAAATATTGTAAATAAAATAATTTATACTATGTTTGATAAAGATTTGTGATTCAAACCTCCAAATTTTGAATATATGTGCCAAATTTCCAGGAAGTACATATGATAGTCATATTTGGCGTCTAAGTCCTGTATTAGGATTGCTAAGACATTTACATTTAAATGGACATACTTCATATTTTTTATTAGGTACATTTTATAAGATTATAAATTTAATGTATTGATTCATTTATTAGAAAATATTATAATTCTTAACATTATGTTATATTGATTATATCGCATCCTTCGTAAGCTTTACGTGGTAATCACGATAGAAACTTTTAAGAGCAATACTTGTACAATTGTATAACCATATTGATGAACATTGTACACTCGCATTTATCCCATGACACGTTTGACAGTCGATACGACATTACTCGTCTGAATGTTGCCTAATATTAAACAATAGTAGATATTTGACTACCGTCAACGGTACATATAGTTAAATAATTAATTCTTACTTGAAAAATCAAAAATAAATCCTCAATGTACATCATCATACATACATCATGTTAGTGCAATAATTGTTAATACACAAAAGACTGCTAATATTTAAAGCTTGATGAATTTTAAAAAAATTATAAAAACATTTAAAACTAGAATTTATTAATTTTTGATAAAATGAGGGGTTTACAGAAATTTCTATGAGGGATACAGCCCCCACATAATAAGGTACATTTTTTTATTTGTTTATTTATTTTTTTTAACAATAAATGGGTGAAAATCTTAAACAATGTAATGTGATAGTATAATACAGATAATACCTAATTGGTGACACACTTTATAAATGTATACATGTAAAAATATACTAAACTAAGGGTCATACCAAAATATTAAGATAAATAATAATGAATAGAATAACTACTATTTTATTGAGGGTAGTTAAAATAATAGGAACATAAAAGTGTAATGATATTTTACTTAATAATATAAATTAGATACCAAGTAAATATTAATAACTAGCAATCATTTATTTATTAATCAATTTATTTAATATTTTAGTTATATCTTTTATCCGCATTATTTTTCTAAATAATTTACTATTGGTAGTTTTTTAATCAATTAACATGTTCGATGGAAAGTAATTTATATAGAAATATTATTTTATGGATCCATGACCTTGAATTTTGTTTGTGATTTATTGAAAACAGATTTTAATACTTAAACAAAAAATTTCAAAGTGTCTTCTGAACTACTTTTTTTTTTTATAGCCAATATTTTATTTATAACATTTTTAAAAAAATTGAATATTACCTAGGTAATTTAAAAATATAAATTGTTTATGAAAATGTTATGTTAGTATTAACTTTGAAACTAGTAATTGGTTTAATATTTTTTATACTAATTTCAGTAATTATATTTTGACTCAATAATGTCGGGGT
>NW_020272970.1:553421-555744 GCF_003268045.1 Sipha flava | reverse complement strand
ATATCCATAGTTGCAACACCATAACGAAACACGAAAATTATGAGATAAATAACAATATCGTAATAAAATTATTATTACGTTCAATACTGTACCTACCTCAGATTTATTATTATAGTAATAATAGAATCTTAATATTTATTGCGTTAAATCGTGAATGCACATTTATGATAGGCAATAATTAAAATCATTGGTAATAGGCGATGCTCAATTTTGTTTGTTTACATCTTATAGCCTACACCACGTTTGGCATTATACATAATATCTAGGCAAAGATCGTATTATTTATATTGCTGAGTGATTTTTGGCATTTTGCAAAATACCGGATTATTTATATTACCAGTAACATATATAATATATTATTTTAATTTTATATTGATAATTTATATTAAAAATTTTACTTACCATAATGTGACTCATAATTTTTCATCTGATTTAATGCTCTTCCTGAAGTTTGTATCAGGTTTTCAAAATTTCCCCATCAATTCCAAAATATAATAAAATGTTTCGGAACCTAACATGCATACAACTTTTAAATTTATTTCATCTTTACAAAGTTCATGTAAAAATGTTTTTATTGTGTTATTTTCTAAGCATTTTATATTTATAGGATAAATCCACAATCTTTTTTCCCTTTTTTTATGATATTTAAAAGAAATTGCCTTAAAATAGGTACAACATCTTTGTCAGAAGGTATGTTGGTGACTAACCTTGTTTTGACAATTCTTGCTTTTTTGATATGTGGTACATACTGTTTTATTATGACTTAAATCAACAAAAAGCAAAATTGCTTTAAGCACTTCTGCTTTACCAGTGTACATTGGTCTTACAGAGAATTATTATTTTTAATATTAATTTATAATTCAATTTTAATACTTGTACCACTAAAATAAAAAATAAATTACAAGTTGAATTGTTGTATATGATTTTTAAAACCCAACTTTTATATTTAAATTTAAGCAGTAGCATACATTAATAATTTGTTACATTTTCATTTTCCTTTAGGATGCTCCCGAGCATATTAACTTAAAAGTATTAGGACAAGATAACGCTGTTGTCCAGTTCAAAATTAAGAAACACACTCCGTTGAAAAAGTTAATGAACGCGTATTGTGAAAGAACTGTAAGTATTAATAAGAGCAATAACTGGTTATATAAATACTAAACATGTTATGAATTCAAAAGTCCTCTATCCCTTTCAGCATTGAACGAACATTTAGTTTTGAAGTAGTTTCGTACTGATCTACACAAATGTATATTCAAATACTTCTCTTTCTAAATCCCGACTTTGATTTCTAATTTTGTACTCGTTGAAATCTAACCTACACAAATGTGGAGTTTGGTTTCAAAAATCCATACACAAAAAACTAAATAAGATAGAGATTTTAAAACCATACCAAACGATTGTGTAGTTTACGCACTATATGTGGCTAAAAGAAAATAACAAAAATTGACAAAAATAGATACGTAATTTTAATGTTTTATCAGTCTACCACGAATATTCATAAACTGTGATTTTATCTATTACTTTAATGACTATGGGTTTATAAATAATTTGTTTGAAAAAATGGTTCATATTAAGAATTTAATCGGGTAATGGAATAGTGTAGTCGAGAGACATCTACAGTCATCACGAAGACTTGTATTAACATTTATTTTCTACCTACACATATGTGTATGTTCGTCCTAAAATACGTACATTTTTATTTTGTTTATTATTTCTATTTCGTTGTGTAGTATTTCATTATTTTAAAAATTACAGCAGTTAGTCGTGCAGTTTCTTAATGTTTTATTATATTAATTATAACTTTTAGTATTCTAAATTTCTTAATTATGCGACCGAAAAAAGTTTCTAATGATGATATATTATCATTTTTGTCTGACGAGTCTGAAATTGATGGATACAGTGACGATTCGGATATTGACAAAACGTGGCAACCTCCCGTTTCTAATAAAACGAATGAATTAGATGAATCAGAGTGTTCGGACACTGAAATCGGAGAAGTTAGTGATCTTAATATCGACTATTTTACTGAAACATCGCCAAGTACATTGCATCAAATTTCACCAAGTCCTTCGACTTTATCGTCCCAACCTCAGATTCAAACAGACCCACAAATTGCAATTACATTTTCACAACAACATCCATCACTCCCTCGTTCTGAAACAAATATGATTGCCAGTTGGACCCATGATTCTTTTAGTGGAATTCACCTTCCAGATGTGCAATACGGACCATATCCATATAAAATAATTGAACCAGCATACAATTATATAAAAAAATATCTACCAGATTCGCATTTCAATGAAGCAGCTTTTTATACTAA
>NW_020272970.1:552839-553411 GCF_003268045.1 Sipha flava | reverse complement strand
GTTTTTCAATTGATGAGCAAATGATACCATTTTTAGGACACTGTCCTCATAGGCAGTATGTCAGAAATAAGCCCAGACCAGTGGGTCTAAAAAACTTTGTTATAACAACATCAAAAGGAATGGTACTTGATTTTGAGATTTATCAAGGTCAAAATACACCGTTAGGTGATAGAATCCTTGGATTAGGACCAGCAGTTGTTTTAAGATTATCAAAAACAATTCCAGAAAATTCAGTGTTATTTTTTGATCGATATTTTACTACTCTTCCATTATTAGACCGTTTGAACCAAATTGGTTTAAAAGCAACAGGTACAATTATGAACAATCGTTTAAAAAACATACAATTCGCTGAAGATAAAAAATTTAACCAAGGAAAGTGGGAAGAATTATCTCGTGCCGATAAAAACGTAGTAGCAATAAAATGGAAAGATAGTAAGTGTGTGACCGTTTTATCCATAGCTACCGGAGCAGAACCGCACTCGATGGTTAAACGATGGAGCAAGACCGAAAACAAATATATAGAAGTGCCTTGTCCTTCAGCAATCGTAAGTTACAACCAAAATATGGGGGGG